>NC_056463.1:2477278-2597829 GCF_008729295.1 Plectropomus leopardus
TTTAAGGACATTTTATAGGATTTTAAGATGTTTTTCAGATTTCAGGACAGGATTTTAGGATATTTTTAGGATTTTTGGATATCTCTACGATTTTAGGACCTCTTTAGGATCTAAGGACATTTTTAGGATTTTGGAATGTTTCTAGGACGAAAGGACATTTCTATTAGTTTCAGACATTTTTAAGATTTTAGGAAGTTTTTAGGATTTTGTGATGTTTCTATGATTTCAGGACGTTTGTAGGATTTTAGGACATTTCTAAGACTAGGACCTGAGGAAGATTTTAGGATATTTTTAGGATTTTAGGATATCTCTAGGATTTTAGGGCCTCTCTAGGATTTAAGGACATTTTTAGGATTTTGGAAAGTTTCCAGGATTTTGGTACATTTCTAGAAATTTTGTACATTTCTAGGCTTGGGGTGCAGGAGATCTGCAAATGAATGTTGTTTTTTATTTTCATCCTTCACTGGCACTTTTTTGATAAACGTGCTCTGTTTCGATGCCGTTTTATTCACTCTGGCACCTTATGTACAAAAAGTGCAAAAAGAATTCCCATTTTGAATCACTTTATTTTTATTGTGAATTAGAAAATGGTTGGACTGGCTTTAAATTGTGTGTCAGTGGTCTAAGATCATGGAGGACACCGACTGAAATGCGTAAAAGAATTTAAATTGACTCTGGCTTTCAGAGAGCTGAAACCTTGATGCTTCAACGCATCAACTGACAGCTCGTGTGTTCAGGGAAAACAAAAAAATGACCCTGAGCAGAATGAAGTGTGGCTTAATCTGTCTTCAAGGTCTGTTTCATAATAGACTTACTGTACCCTGCATCTTTGAGGAAAAATCAATAGTCATTGCCTTTTTAAATCAATTGGAAATGCATACAGCTCAGGGTGAAATGAAATCTCTTTTTCTTTTTGTGGCTCATTGAAATCAACTCTGCCGTCATATACTCCCCGCTATTTTCATTTTGGCTCTGCATAAATAAACCCAGAGATACAAAAGATGTCAGTTGCTTTAGCTTTAGTTAGTGTGTTTCCAATGAATTTACATCAGTGCTGTCAGGAGTCAGGATTCAGTGCTGATCTTTGTTCTTTGTTGTCGTTTTGTCGAGCTCATTGATTTAGATACAGTATTCAGTACAAGAGTTTTTTTGGCTTTTACACATTGAGTTAAAGTTTCAGAGCCAGCTGCTGTCGACATCTAATAAAGCCCACGCAGTAAAATTACTGCTCGGTATTGAGGTTCTAGTGTAAAGTGCTGTCATAACTCTGTTGACTGAAGTGATTTTGGTACTTTTAGGTATATTTTTTAAAGCTAAGAGCGGTGAGCATAAACAAAGAAGAAGACGATGGCGGACGTACGCACGAAAACTGACAGCGTTAATAACCTCAGTAGAGTCAGCAGCACAAACACAGCTCGGCAGCCCGCCGTTTCTGTTATTTTTGTCCTCTGACTCGTACACGACTTTTGTCTGAAACACAGTGTGTGAAGTGCAGCCGTGATGTCACCATTCTCACAGGATCCGCACACCGCCAGTTTAAACGCGACAGAAGGGGTGGCGTTTTCAAAAAATTACACTCTTGAAACATGCTTCAAGAGTTTGTGTTTTCAGGCCCCCAAAAAACACTGTTGTCGTATGAACGAAAGGCCAAACCGCAACAAAAAATTAACGTTTCATGCAAGAACCGTTGCCGTGTAAACGGCCCCTAAATCGCTCTCTTTCTGTCTCTCTCAGACTGCGGCGGCAGCAGCAGAGTCCTGGTCTGTTTGGGAAGATGCGATCTGCTCGGTTCAGCCCTGAAAACCCCGACGGTCCGACCAGCGACATGGACGAGGAGGAGGAGGATCTGCAACTCCAGATACCATGACACACACACACACACACACACACAGTGATGCATCATATACTGTTATAAAAACATCTGCAGTCACATAAAGAAGAAGCAGGTAAATACTGTTGCATCTCCAGAAATGTTAACATTTTGCATCAGAAAGCAGCTTTCTGCTGCTCAGCCAGCAAGTTCTTAAAGAAACACTCCAACGTATCAGAGATACTTAAAAATCTCACTTTTGGCTCTGCGCATCCTCGAGTCCTTGATGCGATGCTAACATTTGGATATTGATTGCTGGCCATGTTAATGATCAATAATCAAATTATCACTGAAAAAAAAAGCAGCAAATCATGAGAATCAGAGAAACCACTCAGTCGTTCAGAGTTTAGACATAAAAGAGGTGAAGTGACGGTTTTTGCATCCAGTATCACACCTAGCCCCGATGCAGAACACACACATTGTCATACACACTAAAACACACACCTGCTCATACATACTTCATAAATACACACACAGCAACAAGATGAAACCCAGCAGGCGCGTGACAGACGTTAACAGGACGTCCCGACAGCTGAACAAAAGGATCTTTCTTCAACTTCCACCAAACCGCTCGAGCAGAGGCCGACACGCATCATCCTTTTCTTACCTCATATCTCCCCGAACATTACACCTGTCCCGTCTGAGCTGCGCTGCTGTATGCAAACAAGCCTCAACCCCACGTCTGCATCGCCAGTATTAACACTTCTCTCACAGCCGTCAGCTTTGAGGAAAGCTTCTCATGCCCGTTCGTATATCACAGATCATTAGTCATCTGAAGAAATTCTCCCAAATATCGAAGAATTCAAATCTATTTCCTGTGTATCTGAAGTTCACAACAACGCTGGGAGCACACTGCACCACTTTTAGCCTTATTTTAGCGGCAGGTTGGTTAGAATAACAGCCATGGTGTGTTTGAAGCAGCAGCAGTGGGTTTAAATTATAAAGCCCAATATTAGGAAAGAGCTTTTAGAGGCTCAAACTACCCGATTAGCAGGAAACGTTCCCACAGTGTTGGCTAATGTTACCTGTAAGTTGCAATAATGTTTGAAAGAAAACATTTTAATTAAATGTTCAGAGAATGTTTTAAGGACGTTTATCATTTCAAATAATGTTCCTGTAAGGTTAAATGCTGACTAAGACGTAACGTTATAACTGCAACATGATGGGAATGTTTTGGTGATGTTGAGAGGTGACAGATCAGAGGATCTTTTTATTGTGGACTGAGATTATCGACCGTTTCTTATGAAAACGTAACATAATGTGTTAAAAAAAGATCACGTCTTGGTGTTTATAGAGAATGTTACCTGAACTTAAAGAAGAACGTTCTTATTGCAGATGTTTAACATATTAACATATCAGGGCGCTTCAGCATCCAGCGTGAACCCTGCGAAACCAAAAATGTGGCCAAACATTTGTAACTGCTACCAGTGATAAGCAACAGTTTCAGCGGCGCTACATGCAAAGAAGCGTGTGACGTGATCTCACGCTACACTCGCGTCTGAGGATGACAACAGCGTTTTCTGCAGAGCCACTTATGAGAAGTGTTGTCACTCTTGGTTAATTTATGTGATGGTTTGCATTTTGAATAAAAAAATTAAATAAAAAATCTAATTCCATCACATCCGGCAGTGTTTAGTGAAAATATTATGTTTTATGTTTTCTCCTGTAAGAGCATTAAAGCCTGATTATTTCGTGATGTGGTGTGTTCCCAGCAGGACTGGAGCTCCTCGATAATAAACAAGCGATACAGCGAATTTTAGACAAACGTCCTAATCCGAACCCAGTTTATAAACAGAAAAAAGAAATAATATTAAGAGAATGGACAACATCTTTAAAACAACGAGACATTGTGGGATGTTTTGGATGATAAATAGAAAAATGTCCTCTTTGTTGTGTCTGCGGAGGTTATGAACCTGTGATGTCCGCTAAAGACTCGGTCACATCCGCATTTTAAACTCATACGCTTCGTATCCAAGTCTTTTCATTTCAGTGGAGTCTGCACTACGAGTGGATTTCGAGTGTGGAGTCTTCCTGTGCAGTTTAAAATGGAGAATTTAAGATGAAAGGTTCAGGTTCAGTTCAGGTTTGAATTTTTTTGGGTTAGTTTTCAGTCTGTATAGTTACAGCGAGACTCGTAGTCTGATGCTCTTGAAATAAAAGCTTCCTTTTTTACAATTTTCAAAATCTAAAGGCCCAAACACGCTGAAAGCGAAAACTTGTGCACCTCATTTGACACGCGTCTGTTGATGCTGTGATGCATCGATTTTATTTTTCTTATTTTAAGCATCTGAACACAGCGGTTAAGATGTATCGTAGTGTAGCTTTTAGCAGCGGTAGTTTAGTGCTGCAGAAGTACAGTTTCATAAAGTTTCTAAGCTGAACTAACAGAGCTAACGTCAGCACGATTTCATTTGATTTGATTTTTTTCAAACATGTAAGAAAAAAATAGAGAAATGATTAAACAAACATGCAGACTGACAAAAAAGGATATTTACACACACTGAAAAACTGAAAAGAAATGGTCAAATACGTGATGATTTACATATTCAAAAAGGAGCGAGGAGAAGTACAAACTTAATTAATCGCACCCCTTGTCCATAAGTCATTGAATTTTAATTAAACAACCTCATTATTAATTTAAAGCTATACTCTGATGTGCATACACCCACATACCCAAAATCAAATATCTACAATTTAACATTATTATTTAGAGTTAAAAAAAGGTTAAGGTTAAAAAAAGGTTAAAAAAATAGATATTAATTAAAGGTTAAAAAATAAATATTAATTAACCAAATAAATAAAGAGTAACCCCTGTAAACATCTGGTGATTATCAAACCCCCTTTTCATCCCTGCACCTCAAAAAAATCATGTTTTTATGCATTATTTTAAACCAGTTTATGTTATCTTAGCTCCACATTAAAACTACTTCATAGCTTCACTCCACTGCGACTGATGCTTCAAAATCTATCTAATCTAATCTAATCTAATCTAATCTTTTAAACAACTTCTTAACCCTCATGTTGTGTCTTTGGCCATTAAAAATTTTAAAAAGTGTACTTGAAAAAGCACACGTCAGATGATTTCAGTGCGTTTGGGCCTCCGGTTTACACACAGGTGGAACTGAACTTTTCCAGACAGCAAAGGTCTAAAAAAAACACTCAGAGGTTTGTGGTTGTGTTGGCACAGATGTGATTTTGAAGCAGTGTTCATGCCGAGGTTCAGTATTTTTTAAATTTCTCAAAAAAAAAAACAACAGAAAGACATAAAGTAATTGTGTTGGTGTCCAGTAATCCCCTCTGGACTGCTCCAAATCAGTATTTAGACATCATGGGAAACACTAACTGAAACCCGGGTCAGTGCGGTTAATACTCACCGGCTCCTTTAACCCTTTGAAACCGGAGCAAGTTGGTTTGATTCCTTCCAAAAACAAAGTTTAGGAAATGAGCGATTTAACAAGACATGGTCAAAAAATAAGCAAGAAATTAGTTTTTTTTAAAAAAAGAAGAAAATGAAAATAAGCACAAAAAAAGTAAAAACAAACAAGAGTTTAAAAATAAAGAAAATATTCCCAAAAAGTGCAAGAATTTTTAAAAAAAAATCATTTATTTCTGTAACATATATAATTCTAATAATTTTTATTTACATTTTTCCCATTTTAATGTTGTCTTTTTTTGTCACTTTTTACTAGTTTCTTGCAACGCGTGGGACATACCGTGCCAAGTTGCTCACTACCCATGTTTTCAAAAGAAATCAAACCAATTAGAGTTTTAAAGGGTTAAACGGCTTGTAAAAGGCGTATTAACGCAGCACAAGAAAACTAATGTTAATCCAGGTTTTAAAAGGTTAAGACGGCCCGTGTGTTCAACAGAAGATGAAGTTTTGGATACTCTCGGTGTTGGATTGAAGGGTTAATTTATTTGTACAAACTCAGCTGTGAGTGTGACAGAGCTCCAGTCTAACAGTGGATAGATGCAGTTGTGAAAGCAATAAAACATTCATTTATCTTCCGCCGCCATCCGCAGCCGCTCTCTGCCTCGGCCTCCACTCTGACGCTGGAAGGGGACCAAGATATTTTTACTGATCAGGATTCTGAACTATTTATGTTGTCGTTGTTACGGTTTAGTTTTTATAAATGATCTGTACCGCAGTGGTTTTGTATTAGCTCTATAAATGTCAACTGTACATATAAAATAAAAAAAAAAAACACGAGTCAGTGTCTTTTTTCTCCACTCTGTGTTTTCATAATGTCAGAATAACTTTGATTTTATTTTAGGAGGACTTTCCAAACCAGCAGCACCTCATTGCATGAAACTTTAGTAGTTCTTTTCAAGTTTTTTTCTTAATTTGTAGGTTTTTCTGAAAGAGGCTGAGTGAGTGATTTCTCCCAAAGCAGCAAAGATTTGATGAAGTTGCCATGGTAATGTTTTTAACGATCATGCTTGGGTTAATCAAATCTTAATAGCTTTTTAAACACTTACTGTTTTCGGGATATTTTCCAGTGCGTTCATTAAACAAGACAAAGAAGACAAGTTGAACTGGAAGGAGAAACTCTTTTGCTTGTTAAATCTACTGAAAGAAAAAAAAAAAAATATTTTTTTTTTGTTTTTTGTGTGTGTTTTATTTGATTTTACAGAAATAGACAGATGACATTCATTTTACAATTACGGCCACTTTCCTCTCCCCACTTCATCCAACCTTTCACAACGACCCTCTTCCCCACTGCACGAGTAATTAAAGAAAATAATGCAGACTGAGTCCAAGCTTCACTCTCTTTTAGCTCTGTTTTTGGTCTCCACCAGCTGCGGAGAAAAATCTCTTTATTTGTAGCTGCTAAATGTTCGACTCTGTTCACCAGCTCATCTGTATCTGAGTCTGACTGCAGTTTGCTTTTGAACAATAGTTCCTGCTGCTGAGTTTTGGGGTTAAAAAAATTAAACAATGAGCGACAGTGTTGTGTGATTTCAGCGGGAGGATTTCAGGACATTTATAGGATTTACGAACATTTATAGGATTTATGAACATTTATAGGATTTTAGGATAATTCTTGGATTTGACATTTCTAGGTTTTTGGGAGATTTCTAGGATTTTGATGCAATACTCAGGAATTAGGGACATTTCTAGGATTTTAGAAATTTTATAGGATTTCAGGACATTTTCTCGGATTTTAGGAAGTTTCTAGAAATGTACAGTGTTTCTAGGATTTTAGGATATTTTCTATGATTTTAGAATGTTTCTAATCTAATTTGATTTAAAGTTAAATCAAATTTATCACAGGTTCAGTAAATATTAGTAGAAATGTTTGAAGATTTTTGTAAGAGTGCGGATGACCTCTGGTCTGATAATAGTCTAATAAATACTGTAGCGTGAGAGATTATCGAAAAACGGTAAGAGAAAATGAGAGACAAAAGGAGCTGGAGTGGGAAAGAGCGCTAAGCTCACACTGCGGTGGTGTGTTTGGCAGTGCAGACTGTGGTGTGTAGCGCAGAGTCGACACACAGTAATGAGATTGAACCTCAGCCTGACTCCCCACACGCAGCATGGGGGGAACAGCTCGCAGCTCCCTCCGAGATCATATTCATTACTCTGCGTGTGTGTATGTGTGTGTGTCTGAGACAGAAGCCAAA
The DNA here is from genome assembly GCF_008729295.1 of Plectropomus leopardus. Lineage (NCBI taxonomy): Eukaryota > Metazoa > Chordata > Actinopteri > Perciformes > Serranidae > Plectropomus > Plectropomus leopardus. Next base: position 2,484,774 of record NC_056463.1, read on the forward strand.
ACGTATAATGAATGTTTCACCCCCGTGTAGACTGGAGTCAGAAAAATCAGAGACGCAACTTTAACTCTGGACTGTGTGTTCATGTGTGTGTGCTTTAAACATACTGACATGCAAACTTGTGCAGGCAGTCACTACAGTGCCCTCGGGATGATGCAAACACACAGCGCGCCCACACACTCAAGCTGTTAGCCATGCATGGTGGTGTGTGTGTGTTAATGTTTAGCTCCATCCCGTGAGTACAGTAGAGAAGATAATTCCGAAAACTGTTGGCTAAGCTGAGACATGCAGTGTAATGTACTGAGGGTGTGTGTGGTGTTGGAGGCAGTTTGATTTCCACAGATGTTTGTGTGTGTGTGTGTGTGTGTGTGTGTGTGTGTGTGTGTGTGTGTGTGTACGAAGCCTGGAGCCTAGTTCATTATGTTAATTTTCTCCGTGTCTTTATTAGGCCAGTAATGGCTGACAGCAGGAAGGCAGAACATTACATTGATCCCTCTATAATTATCCCATAGCTACCACAGCATCTCCTATACATGTATACATGAGTGTGTGTGTGTGTGTGTGTGTGTGGGTGGGTGAGAGAGAGAGAGAGAGAGAGAGAGCATGCTTATCGGTCATACTCAACTTGCTTTTACTTGGGGTTGCTTTTTCAAAATGACAGTCGCAGCAGCCCCAAACATGTTTGTAGGATTTCAGGACGGTTCTAGGATTTTAGGATGTTTCTCAGATTTTAGGATGTTACTCAGATTTTAGGATGTTACTCAGCTTTTATAAAGTTCCTCGAATTTTAGGACATTTCTAGGATTTTAGGTCATTAGAGACTTAGCTAGGACCTCCGTTGAAGTTTTGGAGAATCTTCCACTGACACCATTTCTTCATAAACAAGCTCTATTTTGATGCTGTTTTATGCACTCTGGCACCTTATGTATACTAAAAGTACAAAAACAATTCTCAGTGTGAATCACTTTATTTTAATATGAATTAAATGGTTGGGGAGCCATGCAGTATTTTGTGGACTTTAAAACTTTAAAACTTTCCATCAGCATGAGGGTGAGTAGATAGTGACATGTGCCATGGTGGCTCCGTCCATTATTTCATACAGTCTATGAACGCCATCAAACGTCATTGCACAGATTTCATGCCAATAATCAAGGCTGTAAAACTTGTTTTTGGTAAAAAAAAAAAAAAAAAGTAAAAAAACTCACATGGCCACTGATTAATATTGTACTCACTGATGTCGATGGTGCTTTACTAGATTTAGAAACTAGAATGAGGTTTAAAAAGTACAAAAAATATTTTTTTAAGACTGTGTGGCACTTACTAGCCAGTATCCTATTGCACCAATCATTGCTTGTGTACAACAAAACTGATGGTAAGCAGGTCAGAAGCATGAATTAATAATGAATTGATGTGTTTTCGGTCAGTTATGGTACAGAAATGAGCCACGTCTCTTTAGGCCTGCAGAACAGCGGTTTTATGTGTAGAAATGCTGTCCATTGCGGTAAAGAGCTGAGTGCTTCTGATAAGGCTGCCAGAGACTCAGTTGTGTCATCTTTTATGAGGAAATTACTTTACTAGGATTAGATCTTCATACATGGCAAAAAAAAGAGAAAAACGTTGACAACATTGAATAAAAGCTCGTATATGAGCGCACACATGGGATATAAAGCTGGAACTGTTCCACATCGAGTTCAGGGTTCACATACTTGGACATGATTTATTCTGCCACAGTACCAGCCGTATGATCGTAAATCATCTTTATAAACACAGCTTTAGGTGAATAATGACTCAAGACAATACACAGAGGTATGAGAATCCCATTTCTGCGGCTGCTGTATCTTGACAGAAGGCGGAGATGCTCTGCAGGGATTTCTACACAGACGCTGAGAGAGAATAAGAAAGAGAAAAAAAATTGTCCCTTTTAGTGCTGTCAGAGCAGAGAGGACCGTGTGTCAACGCTAACTGTCTGATGCGCAGATGAGAAAACACATACAATTGCTTTTCTGGCAGCTTTGCTTTGTGTGTAATGTGCCTGACACACACGCAGCTCTAATATGGCTGTTACAGAGCAGCAGCGTCTATATTGTGATTGTGTTGTATGTAACGCCCCCTCTCTGTGTCTACCTGGATAATTTACCATCTAATATCCACTGAAACTGACACAAAATAATATTTTCAACACTTTTGCTCTCTCTGTGCAGCAAACTAGCCGTGGCTCATTGACCGTCCTCTTAAATTGCACCGGTGACTCTTTAACCTTGACCTTGAAGATGATGGTGTTGTTTTTTGTTTTTTTTAAAGTCAGCTTAAAACAGAAATATGAAAGCGATAATGGACACGGAAATGAAAATGCATTATCTACTCACACTCATACCAATGGAAAGTCGGGTGAAGTTTTGAACTGCCGGAGGCACGCTCCCGAACAATTGAAGCAAATGGTGACCAGAATTCACGTGTTAAAAAAAGTACATAATAAAGCCACAAAATGTCTCCATACTACATGTCCGAAGTAATCCAAGTGTCCTGAAACCCCCACGTGTTGAGTTGTTTTGAAAAAATGTCACTGGCGTTGTGTTTTTAGTCTTGTTGCAGCCTGTAGCTCCGAGTGTGGGAGCCACTTTCATGTTTACATGCTCTTCCAGGTAGCATGTAAACGCTGGTGTGCAGATACCGCCAACCCTCTCACACAAGTGAGCGTGCAGACATGAACGTGGCTCCCACTTCGGTTGAGTAGTATGAAGACATTTTGTGGTTTTATTATGTATTTTTTAATCCTGGTCACCATTTGCTTCAATTGTTTGGGAGATGAGTGTAACGTCTTTTCTCTGTAAAACTCCAGCAGTGTTTTGTGGACTATAAAATAAGTCACATACACATTATGTACGTCAGCCTGCGTCATGTACATGGCATAATTTAAGTGTTTTGTTTGTTTTAAATTCTCCTTTTATTGATTTCTGAAAACAGATAGTCCTCATAGGTCTAAGTAGCCTTATCTCTCCAAGCCTACTGTTAACCACAGATACATTCAGAGATGCTACAAAAGTGAATTCATGTTAAAAATACAGAAACCACAAAGGGCCAATAAGGTGATTATCTGAGCAGATGTGAATATAGAAAGACTTTTTTTATTTTTAAAGGTGAAAACAAACGTTTTGAATAGAAGCAGAATGCCGGGCTGTGTCTTCATGAAACTTAAGTTTACAAACAAAGATGGGAAACCATTTATAAATAAATAGATAATAAAATAAACTCACTTTAAATAAATGACATACATGTAATATACTCAATCCATCCTTCCCATCTTTTGAAGAACTGCAGTCTAATAATAAAATTAATCCTTTCCGTCTTAGATATGTCATTCATAATGTCAGTTCAATCATCCACTGTAGGTATTGCTGGTTTTAGACACTTTTTAGGCATAATTTAAGTGTTTGACTTCTGAAGGTGAAGTTCTGGTTACACTTTGTTTCTCTTTGAAGTCTCTCTGTAGACAAATGTAGTATTGATCAATCCTATGATTAAATAATTATTCAGCATGTATCATATAAAGGTCGACAACATCACTGTATCATATTTTTTTAATATCATATACTAAAAATCTTATATTGATCCTGCCTGTGTGTGTGTGTGTGTGTGTGTGTGTGTGTGTGTGTGTGTGTTTGTGTGTGTGTGGGTGTGTGTGAATGTTTCTCCTCTCTCCTGTCTTTCTTTTGCAGAGAGAAGACAGGCTGTCTGGTCTCACTGGCTGTAATTACAGGCCCTGTCACCTGGCTGTGCTAACCCACTATTAACACACACACACACACACACACACACACACACACACACACACACACACACAGTTTGTTTGCATCCTAAATGATTTAAAGCTATATGTGGCTTTTTATGATGTAAACACTTGCAAAAATGACACCTCGCTCTGTTTGTGTGCTCTTACACTGAGGTGACAACATTACCAACACATGAAACTTTAATTAACCTAATGAGGAAACACTGAAGAGTCATTGCAGCTGCAAATACGTAAGTATGGATACAAAGGAATAAATCAAAGAGAGGGAAGATATAAAATAAGCAAGTGAAATTAAGAAAAGGAGGTGAGGTGTGATATTTGTTCAAGTCATGATAAGGCACACAGACCGATCTACTTGAAGGCCTTCAGGCCTGGTACACACACAGAAATGGACCCAAATAGTTGTATAAGCAATGACAAAGGAAAGATGTTACCTACTTTCCCACAGCCACACAATCACTGATCCGTCTCTGCCTGAATGCTGTGTGAGTGTTGAATGCAGTGGATGTTTATCAGGACCTCTGCCAAAACTACAGACGAAGTAAACTTTTTACAAGATGACGCAGCAACATGTCATTATCTTGAGAAAACACAGTTTTGTTATCTTGAGAAAACACGGTTTTGTTATCTTGAGAAAACACGGTTTTGTTAGTTTGGGGAAGTTCAGTTTTGTTAGTTTTGGGAAAACGAAGGAAAAATGACCGCTTAAGTAGCCAAAAACAACAAATGCTGATGAAATGCAGCAGCAGACGTTGTGTAAAAATGTAACTTAACTATAAAGTTGAAAATGTAAAAAATTCATAAAAGAAAAAATTCTGAGGACAGAATTTTTAAAATAAAAGAAGTAAATAAGTTGACTTCATGTGCTCCTGGGAAATACCATATTTTGTTGTTGTTTTACCAAACGCAAAAAAAAAAGACTTAGTCCTATTTTTGTCGCAGTAAAAATTCATGGACAAGGCGCATAGCGATAGTTTGACATTTCGATGATTTTTCAAAACTCTGCCATTAATGTTGGAATATTAACATTACCTAGCCAAATTAACGTTGTCAATGTTATTATACTCGCCTGGCGTTCTTTAAAGTTAAAAGTTTGCTTGCTTGCTATAGATTCATATACAAAAATGTACAACCTGAGTAATGACTAATAGCAACAAAATATATAATTTTTTTACTGCCAACACTGTTTTCATGCTTTCCACCATTTCTGTAACCTAACACAAACATCACAACATGGCAACACTGGTATCATCGAAATGTCCCAATTTCCCACTTAAAGGCAGCAATAGTTTTTTAGTTTTTAACCCCACACGTAGCTGGGGACCTCCGACCTCTAGGGGCCTCCAAAACCCCACAAAGTTTCCTTTTTTTTTTTTTTCTTTTAAATCAAATCAAAATTAAATAAATAAATTTGTGGTGTGTTGAAAAGGAGACTTTTGTCAATAGAGTGAATTTATTTGCAATTTTAAAAGAAAGGAAGGTGATTGGTTCGCTGTCTGTATGACGGTGATGACGTCGAGTCAGGTGACCGTGGGAGTTTGGAGACCGGAAACGGTACGAAAGTTTGAAGATAGGAAAGACGTTAAAGAACAAACACCGATCAAAACTCCGGCGCAGCAAAGCGAAAGACCAAAAAGAAAAGGACAGCGGCCACATGGGACCTCGGAAAAAACACACCGACTATCTCGACTTATTTTCGAAAGAGCCTCACGAGCAGGATGCTAATTTTGCTAGCGATGATGCTAACTCTGCTAGCTAACGGTAGGACAGTAACCATAGTAACCATCACCAGCAGCCACTAACAGCCACCAGTTAAACTGTCCCACCTCCACTGGAACCAGACCGGCAGCATGAACCGGACCTGAACATCAGCATGACACCGAGACAGAGAACCACAGCTCGGCTACAGCCACCTGTTCAGCCGCCCCTCCCCCGGAGCCCGAGTCCGACACCGGCCGCCCGACAGCGACACTCTGGCGGATGGAAGAGACGCGGACGTCCGGCAGGTAAGGTAGCAGTTTAACAGCTCCACACTTTATCTGTTACTTTTCACCTGTCTGTTTCAATCATACTTTTTAGTCAGCTTTTCATACCAGGTGCCCGAAGTGACTGAGAAGACTGTTAAATATTGCGAGGAGTTGTTATTGTCATTAAATAAAATTAAAACCTTAATTTAATTAACTAAATATCCTCTGACAGGCTCATAACAGCATAAGGCTACTGTTAATATATCAAAGACTATTTAATGAGAGCACACCACTCACATAAGTACTAATGAACGATCCTCCGTCAGAATCAACAGGACAAGTTTGGAAAAAGCAGCTGTTTTACTGCTTTAAAGCATCTGTTTGATACTCTGTTCAGCCCAGAGGGACTGTTTCATTCTTCATTTTTTGGATAATTTTAGCTGTGTTCATGCATATGGCATACTTTTTTGTATTTTTTGTGTAATCTTGTAAGTTCCAGCTCAGCTCCTACAATCAGTCTAAAATTCACTTTGTAAACAAAACTGTTACATTCATTCATACTGTTGTACAAAATAAATGCACCAATTGAAACCCATTCAAACTGCAAATTTTGATCCCAACATGCTTTGTATTATTTTTTTGCTGTCAGTCTGGGCTTTTGCCCTGGAATTTGTCATTTTTGCTATTTTCCATTTGATGAAGTCTTTGTTAAAATTTAAATTTTTCTTCTTTTTCTTTTTTACCATATTTGACGTATGCAGAAAATACATGCTATTTCCAATAGATGCACTGTCACAATCAATGTTGCTGCTAATAATTGACATATCCTAGGCCTTGGTAATAATAATGATAAAAAATCTACTTTGCATGAAGTATATTGAAAATAGTTCTTTTTTTTCATTGATAAACACATTGGCATTATGAAAAAAGCCTGGTATTTAAAGGTTTAAAATTCTGAAGATTACTGAATATTTGATATTTATGATTAGAACTGATGTTGGTTAAAAAGTTAACCAAATAAAAGAAGAAAGGGATATTAATATATTCTATTTTTTTCTATATTATCTTTTGGGGGTTTTTTTTTATCTCCTGCAGTGGTCAGTTAGAAAAAAACAATGAAAAAACTTTACAAAAATATTTTACATAAAAAATATTTACAAACTAAAGGATTCATTTTATGATATGAAATGAAGTTGCAATTTCATAAGAAAAACAACAAAGAAATCTTCTATTTTTAAGACAGTTTTGGCATTTAAATATATATTGATAACCTTTTAAGTGAGAATTGAGCATTTTATTTTCATAATCTTACGTGACTCAACCATGAACAGTAGTTTAAACAACATGCAAACTGTACAGGTTTAGCATACAACCTCCAGCAACAATAGAAAATGTTGCGTTCCCAACAATTTCATGGCGAGGCCTGGATCATTTCTGTGATGCCTTGCAAACTAAAGATCATGCATACTCCCTGAACAAAAAATCTGAAATTGAAATTCACATTTCTCGTTTGAAATGTCATCAAAATGCATTTTAATAACCCAAACTATCTTAAAATAGTGCATTTTTCACTAACAATAAAATGAATGGCCACTTTTTTTGTTTGTTTGCTTTTACAGAAAGACTCATGGCAGTCACATGATGTGGACGCAGGCCGATAGATAAGAATAAATCAAAATAAATGGAAGCATCTTGCAAATTTTGAAATATGATATTGTAAAATGATTTTTTTTTTTTTTTTTGCACTGTGGACCATACTACACCATATTTGGATGTGAGACTGGGATACTGATGGACCTACTCACTGGCCACTGGTGGAGGACTGAGGTCACATTGGACAACTTAGTCTGAATGTTTGTGTGAGGCGAGAGGTTGATGGAAAGGAGCATGAAGCACAATCAGCGTTGCCAGAAAGCATAAAAATAAGTATTGAAACACGTAGATAGCAAGGCCTGGGAGGCTATTAGATGCTTTTAGGGTTCCTTCTTGCTTCCCAGGCTGCAGTTGCTCAACCATCTGTTCACTGTGGATTGGATATGATACGAGTCCCAGCTCTGCCTCTGTGTTTACTCTGCTAGAGAGCATTTAATGGCAGCCGTAACGTCACTCTGTTATGCCTGCTAATGTTCCTGTTAGTGTGTACGTGTGCACGCGCGTTTGATGCTCTCCATTAAAGCCGCATGCATCTCAGCTCTTAAAGTCTGCAAGAGACTTTATGATTAGAGGTTCATGTTTGTATGAATTCTACATTATGATACTAATTACCTCGTTCACTGGCTCTCCCAGAGCTGTGGGCTTCGGAGCGAGATCTGTGCTGCTAAAAAGAAAATGCCCACGTTAACAAGCTTTCGGTCTCATATCCAACATTAACATTTTATGTAAAACAAGTTTACAAAGTCTGTCAGTGGGGGAGATATTTCTACTGAATTACAACATTGTTTCAGAACCTATTAGAAAACATATGAAAAAGAGAGAATAATGCAAATCAGTGCTGTAAGAAAGCTCAGATATAAAGACCAAATTCACAGCCGAAATTATGACAAACAGCAGGTCAAATTTTCCAACTGAGCAAAATGAGACGGTGGGCTAACAAATAGTTAAAGGCAATCACGTTATAGAAGTTTCCCATCCAGGCAGCAGTCTGTGGTTTCAAAATAACTGCAGTCAGAGGGTCCGGATCAACTGCCATGTTGTAAGCTTTGCTCAAGGATTTAGAAATTAAAACCCAAAAGGAATTAAAGATTATTTTTTGGGCTTTTTGCCTGTATTTGAGACGGAGATTTAGGTGTGAAAGGTGGAGAGAGAGAGAGAGAGAGAGAGAGGGATGATGACATGCAGCAAAGGGCCAAGGAATTGAACCTGCGGCAACTGCGGCAAGGACAAAACCTCTGTGCGTGGGGCGCCTGCTCTACCCAGTCAAGTCAATTTTATTTCTAAAGCCCATGATCACAAATCACAATTAGCCTCAGAGGGCATTGCAAGGTACGGCATCTAGCTGTCCTTAGACCCTCACACTGACTAAGAAAACTACCCCCCCAAACAAACCCTATAACGGGGGACAAAATTAAAAAGACAAAAACCGAGCTACTGGGTGCCCCACCCCTCTAAACTTTGAACAGCACCTCAGTCACTTCATCCTGGCACCTGGTCTGTGAACAACATGGGAATTAACCAGAATAGTGTTACATTACATAATGTACACCACAGGGTGTAACAAAAACATGCTTTTGGTTGCATGAAGAGAAACTAGGATCAGATGTTTCAATATCGGGTTTGGCCATCATACTTGAGTCTGTCCTTTATGAATCCTCTGACTTTACAAAAGCCACTAAATCTTAGTGTAGTGATTGTTATTCAAACATCTCATATTTTACTCAGAGCTTTCTCTGTTGTAGGATCTAAATATTTAAACACACGTTCGGTGATATTGTTTGTGGCCAGGAGGAGCGCAAAATGCCGGAGAACAGAGCGGCAGCATCTTTGCACCCTGTGTGTGACTCAGACGCTCTCATATAACAGACTGACAAATGCTGATCATTTCTTAAAAGACAGTCGCCATCTTTCTGTTTGTTGTGTTTTCTTCCTGTGAAGCTCCAAATGCCTCATCTGACAGTTGAACGGAAACACTGCTTTTATAATCAAAGTAATAAAAGACTTCTACAGTTCACCTCATCTTCTTCTGTTGTGTGTGTTTGTGTGTGTGTGTGTGTGTGTGTGTGTGTGTGTGTGTGTGGTTTGTCTCAGGGCTCAGCAGAGGAGGAGAGAGAGAGAAAGGAAGAGGGGATGGAAGAGCAGAGACACCTGAGAGGTAAGAATTCGGTGATGTGCAGTGAAATGAGAAAGATTGGATTACTCTGCCTGAGTTTTTTGCTGTATAGTTCCAAACCTCAAGGCTTTATAACAGACCGTTAAAGCCTTCTGGGTTCACAAAGTTGCCAACCGAGGCCTATTTCCTTTCTCTTCCTGTGTTTTTTTTTCTACTCTCTTCGGGGGATGTCTTAGAGGAATGACTTTATGATGAAACCTACGAGGATAAACCATGCATTACAGGAGGCAGTTATCCTGAGATAATGACACAGAGGTCTGTAATCATGAGACAACGATTTATCTGAAGAAGACATTATACGGTAATTGTCTCAGCGAAACAGCCTTAAACAAGACTCTGAGTCTGCAGCCATGCAAGCAGCATATACTTTACTTAGAGCTATTATAAATTGTTTGAGCAAATCTCAGCATTGTGACATGACAACCCTCGGTACTAGGGCTGGGCGTTATGGGTTTAGAAGAATATCACGATATTTTTAGGCTGTATTGCGATACCCAATGTTTATATTGATATTTTGAAATCTCTAAACTGTAAACTACAAAAATTATTAAACAAACTAAAGTTACAAATAAAGTAGCTACTGCCTTAAATAAAGTTACATAAACTACTGTAATAATACAGTTTAATACGTATTAAGTTAAATAAAGTGACCCATCTCAGGACGGAAGTGTTGATGTTTACTGTAGACTTGAAGCTTCCGGTCAACAGTTGGTTAGCCGAAAGTTAAACTTTAACCGTGGTATGAGATTTCATCCACTACGAGATGGGAACAAACAAACAGCTCTCCAGTTCATATATTGCAAAGATTTCCAAGTTACACTGGAGCTCTCTGGTCACAAAATGGGACTAAATAGTCACAACCGGAGCTCTGCAAAAGCCCTGCTTTGTGTGTGTGTCTGTGAGAGGCAGAGAGCTGTAGGAGAGAGAGGGACAGTGTGAAATTTGTGATGACTATCTCACTGTGTGACTGCTGTTTCGGCCTACATATACTAACCAACCAATAGAAATGCAGCTTGAAATGATGCACTGATCAGCACAACACGACCAGTGCATGCTAAATGCTAGCAAATGCTCATACTTATTCAAATTCGTACAGTCACGACCGCATCCACATCGTCCTCCTCCTCCTCCTCCTCGTCTTCTTCAAACTTCTTCTGACACACATACATTTCACTATAAGGGAGGGCTTGATCTGTTTGTTTACATTTTGCTCTTACCGCTACAGCAGCGTAGATGGATGACGCACGCCGACAACCCTTTGTTTGTGTGTATTAATGTCGATGGACGTAGGTCGTAGGTCGTAGCCTGCGATTCAGTAGGTGATCAAACTTGATGTCAGACACAAGTTTAAGATCCATGTTGCTAAGCTGCACTAAACTTAGAAGTTTGCAAAAATCTCACAGTCTGCAGGAGACTTTAGTCCAGCTTTGAGAAATTTGATTTAGTGCATGTATTTTAAAAGTCCAGTTTTAGTTGAACTAACACAATAGTTCGACTTTTCTTTCAGTACATTTACTTTTCTGTAAATGTACTGAAACATAACATCCTAAAGTTTAGCAGGTTTAATGTTCACCACTTTATCAGCAAGCAGTCTCCGGCTGTAGCTGCAATCTCCTGTGTTATTCTCCAAGTAAAAACACAAACTTTCCTCACTCCCTCCGGCATCAGCCACACAAGATGAAGTGTCCCCGTGTGTAATGAAGGCTCACAACCTGGACAGCTGCTGCCACAGCTGTGACGCAAACACCGCCATATTAAAAAAAAAACTCTCCTCAGCTTTATTCAACTTTACCAACTAAAAGTGTTTTATCTGTTTAAAGTTTGTAACTTTCATTCAGTCTTATTCATTAGCAAAAAAGAATGATAGAAACAACATTTTATTTAGTGTTAAACTGGATTAATTTACTTTGTCTCAGTCACAGAGCCCAATAAATATTTCCCACTTGCAAGTATTTTTCAGTGTAATACTCTCAACATTTAATCTACAGTGTCTCTTGATGATCTTTAAAAAGTCATTGAATTTACTAACCTAAAAATAAATCAGTTAAACTTTTGTCAATATGGACAATCTACTCACAATGTTGGATTAGTAAGGTTCTCACAATTCAATCATTTTAATGAGCACCAAAGAAGACAGTATTATCAGTATATTAAACAGAAAAGGCACAAAAAGAGATTAGTAGATGCAGAAGACTATTTTTTTTAAGCAAGGGAAAAAAGTCCAGTGAACTATATACATAATTATGCATTTAGAATATTTTACAGAATTAATATAATTTTAAAGCATTTTAACGCCATTTCCTGCTATGTATTTTTTTTGTTTTACTTTGTTGTTTTTTCTTTTTATTGTTTTGGCAATGTTCAGTTAATTTTCTTATCGCAGATTTCTTGCTAACCTCTGGGTCATTTCATCTTTTGTTGCTCATTACATTCTTCCTCAAAATGTTATATAAATCATTTGATTGTATTTCCATCTGCTGTTAATTGAAATTTTACGATAAGTCCTATTAAGACTGGACTTATCATATTTCTTTATATATCAAGCCACACATAATAAGTGCTGGACTGCACTATAATATGCCACACATATTACATTTCCTAATGAGCAGAAAAGGGCAGTTTTGTTTGGATGTGAGCGCAGTGACGGAAGGCTGCAGGTCAACAAGCTGTTCCATCAGCTGGATAGAAATGAAAGTCACAGCTGGAGCACAAAGGAAACCTGATGTTTACTGTCATCACGGATAGACGGGGGCAGCCGCAGCACTCAGAGGGGAGCCAGGTCGGAGCAACAGAGAGATTTTGAACAGCGGGCTGCAGAGGAAATTTCCATTAGATCAGCTGGCTTTTAAGTGTTATCACAGCAGAGAGCGACTCTGCAGATAAAAGGTCCTGCTCCTGTACGACATGATTCTGATCATTTTCCTCAGGGGAAGATCACATTTAAGAGCCAAACTCAAGTAAATACATCACTCAGCATTTTAAGAAATATTACATTACTCTATATAAAATGTTCTCTATCCTGTTAACCCTGTAAAACCTCAGCATATCGGCTTGATTTCTTTTTAAAATGTTGGAGAGTGATGAGCATCATGACAAGAAATTGCCCTCCCAAAAAATAGTAAAAAGTTGCTGGAAAATGAGAAAAAAAATTGACACCATTTCATACAAATGATCTTCCTCGGTCTATCACTATAAAAAAAAGAAGACTACAGAAACAGTAAAGCTAATCCACCCTGGTAGTGTGCTGAATCTTGGTTTGTTTACCATTGAATTACAGCTCTACCTCTTCTTTTTCTTTTCCGTTTCCACCTCCCACCACTCGGCTTTACTGCTGTAGCCCAGTATGGAAATGCATTTCTGCTTGAGAAAATCGATTTGGGGATACTCCAGCCCAGAGAAAGTCATTTCTACCATTTATCATCTACGCAGCTGAGCATGAGAGGGCAGTAACGGAAACAAATCAGACAATAAAGGCGGAGTATAGGTTTTAGATTACTGCGAATCAAAAAGTGAGAGCACATTTTTGATTGGTCACCGTTCTATTATTGCGGAAATTGAAATAAAATACGCTTTTCTAAGTGTTCCCAGGACAAAGTAAAATTACACTGCTTGGAGCTGCTACTTTATCTCTTCTCTCCATCCTACGCATAGTTTCTCATGCGCTGCCCACCTCCTCACCCTTCAGCCTCCTGGTGAGCGGATTAGGAATCTGGACCTCGGCTTTTTCCCTCCTCTGCAGGAGCTTTGAGGAACTGTATTTCCTTAGTAGAGAACAATCAACATATTACTCAGTGATTAAATTAATGGACAGGATTAAGAAAGACAGAAAAACTACATTTAAAGATGAGAAAAATCAAAACTATCCAATTAGATGTTAAAATGTGAAAGCATAATTAATAGAATGAGAAATATGTGACAGTATGGCCTGAGAGATGCTAGTTCCAGGATTCCCATTATCATTGAAGATTTGGAAGTCGTGGAATTTCACAACCACATTTCCCAGACCAGTCATGGAATTGGTAAAAGTCAACAAAGTAATTTAAAGTCATGATAAAAGTCATTTTTGTTGTGTGTCATGAAGTTGTTGCAGTATTCTTATGTGGATAATCCTCCACGTAAACATGACACTTTTTTTTTCTGAAGCTGTCACAGTTATCACAGCAGAGAAAAAAACTTTAACTTTATCCAGATATTAATGGCAGATAAATCATTTCCTGAATGACAATAATACATTTTTAGACTGTTCATGTTGTTTGTAGATATTACTCAATAGAAATATACACAGTATAGTAGGAAGAGGAGTGGACCGCGTTAACTACCTTGTGCAACCCCACTGATAATATCATATGTATATCAGTTGTAACAGTTGCTTGATTTTTAATTCTACCAGTTAATTTAGTTTCAAAAGCTTGTCCTTTTGAAATAGTTTTTCTAATGCTGAAAATGCATCAGCTTTATCTTCAATTTGGTTCATATAAGTATCAAATGTTTCCCCAATGTTTAATAAGTTTGAATTCTTTGAAAATAAAGAGGATTTCTCACCATTAACTGCAGATAATTACTGATAAAACTGAATTTATTCACTTTATTATTATTAGTTAATCTTTCATATGGGTTAGATTTTGTGGCAATGTTTTTAGTGGAACAACAATTTCTCATAAAAATACACTTATTTTTTCTTTTTTTTTTTCCATCTTCAAGGATGAAATAACACATCCAGAATTGTTTGATGTTTAACCTCAGCGAGCCCATTCCACACTCGAAACGAACAAGCGACACAAAGGTAAGATTTATGCTTTATTAGAGGAGTTTTCAAATAACATGTTTCGGTTTTACAAGAGAAAAACACTTCAAGGATAGGCACAAACTGCTCTGTTTTAGCAAATGCACTTAGGGTTAAATTCCCCACCTCTGATAAAATGCAGCACAGAGACACATTTCATGAGCTTTTTCTTGACAATGGATGAGAAAGACACAGAAAAGGTTTGGGTGTTTGTTGGTTACATGTATCCGGCTTCCTCCCACAGTCCAAAGACATGCAGCTCAGGTTAATTAGTGACTCTAATTGCCCTTAGGTGTGACTGTGAGCGTGTATGGTTGTTTGTCTATATGTGTCAGCCCTGCGATGGTCTGGTGAACTGTCCAGGGTGTACCCCGCCTTCCGCCCAATGACAGCTGGGATTGGCTCCAGCCCCCCCCCGACCCTTACGAGGACAAGCAGTTACAGAAAATGACTGACTGACTGGTTACATGTATGGTCGGTGAAATAGCCACCTGTCTCCAGCTTATCAGCCGTTATGCTATTTATAAACACCTTGCTAATCTGCGTGTGTAGGCCATCTGAACCATACCTGCTATAGTTTTGTTACAGCAGGTGTGTGTGTGTGTGCGCGCGTGTGCGCGTGTGCGTGTGTGTCAGCAGAGTGGACCTTAGTCCCAGCCCATTAGAGCAGCTATCAGCCTCAACAGTAACAGATGGCGCTGACTGCCCCATTCAGCCCATTTGTTACTGAGAGAAATAAACAGATAAATAAAAAAACACCACTGCACTGATGCCTGTGAGACCAAAACAATGTTTAAAGGTGTTCAGAGGCTACTTGGTGATGTGTGTGTGATTGTGCGTGCGTATGTGTGTGTGGGCAGCAGGATAATGGATCCTGATGGAGCGTCCAAAGCTCAGAGCAGACATCCAAAATGTAGTCTGATGATTATAGTGAACTGAGCAGCAGAGTAGCAGTAATGGAAGCAGCCATATATGAGATTTATATCATTCTGTTTAAAGTGATCAAAGTGATTTTTTACAACCTTTTGCTCATTTTTAATGTCAGCATGTGGGAAACATGGTGTACAACTGCTCTGTGCTGTGAGCGCCTAAAAGCCTGTCGTCACTCTCAACAGCAGTTTTCTTTAGTGGCAGGGGCTTAGAGTTTCAGATCACAGTTTTTGTTTGTCCAGTAGGCTACACAGTTATACCACCACTTTGCTAGGCTGTTATCATGCAGTGTTCGTAGGTATGCCTCGAAGAAATAATGCAACAGAATTTATAACCCATGCAATCAGCAAGGCTGTGATCACATGAGCAATGAGCTGAAGGGCGTGAAGAAGGAAACAGTATAAAGAGTGTTAGGAGGCAGGCTGTGGTGGTGGATAAGTCAAACAAATACAGGACTTCCCCCCAGGAGATAGAGGTTTGTGTCTCGTCTAAAACCAAGTTGACGTTTAGTTGTTATAAGGTATGTTATCACTATGTTTCTTTTCCATAACCTAACCTACATAACTTAACTTGCCTAAATCTACCCACATAACTTAACGTTAAGTAAGTAACTTTACAGTAAGTATTCAACTTTCGTGCATTTGTGGGGCACTAAGTCATTAGATACGAACAGTTGCATTTGCATTTTCATCAGAAACTATACTGGATGAGGATACTTTGACTTGGAGATTCCAGTCCTTACCATTTATTTTTATATTTTCTCTGAACATATTTAAATCAATTCAATTGTAATGACTTAAGTGATCCCGCCACAGGTCATTTCATACAGAACTTAGCACCATTATCCAGTCAAAATATTAATATATCCACTAAACTGGAGCATGACCAAATCTTTCAACCCACTCACCAGAAAAATTTGATCTTATGTTGTTTTGCAAACCACAGATTTCCACAGTTTTTATTTGCACATTACTATACAATAGATGCATTGAAACATTTATGTTTTAACAATGCTGTGGTAAATGTGTGGTTAGGTTTTATGCCCAAAACCCCCCACTTGGTTAGAGAATGATCATGTTTCGGCTTAAAACACCTGGTTTTGGGGGCACAATCCCGAGAGCAAAAAAAACAAACAAAAAAAAAAAACCAAACAGTTTTTCATGCTACTACCCCTGCCAACTCCTCACAACAATACACCCACAGTTGGAACCTTAAAAGCCCAGCTTTTTGTGGTACTATCCCCAATCTGAAAACAGCTAGACGCGTCAAAACACAACCCATTTGTGTTGATTTTAAACAGTAGTCTGCAGCCTGGTAGCCATATGGCATACTTGACACCATCCCCTCCACTTCCTGATGACAGTCAGCTCGTACACTACGTCACTCTATAAATGTTTGTTTGATACACAAGTACAAATGTAACGTATTCACCCTTTGCAGAAATTTGTAATGCCGACATTTTCTTCTGGTGAGTGGGCTGCGTATTTTTAGTGCCATCTGCAAATTTGGCACTGTACAATTGCATTAATCCAGTTTTTAAGGCAGTTCAAAATTCACAGTATGAATAAACTACAAACGCAGATGGCACAAGTTTAGACAGGTGAAAAAGAAGCTGCGTGTCAAGAAAAATAATTTAAAATTTGTACCATCCAAAAATGAAAGAAACAAACAAGAAAAACTCTGCCGTCACCTATGGCACTGTTCAGTATTTTACAGGAGAGGAACAAAGTGCAGAGAAAGCTGCAGACAAGGTTAAACTAAGCTGTAGTGGTGTTACAGAAAGTTGGGCTGTTTATTCTCGAGCGGTGCTGACTCTGAAGGTTAATTACAACTCCAACCTTTCCACCTTCCTCTTCCACCTCCCCTTATTTCTCTCTCATCTTCCTCCCCCGCTCACTCCATTTCCACTTGCTGACTTTGAAGGCGCACACAAACAGCAGCAAACCTGATAGGACAGACAGTCCTCCTCCATTGGACGGCTTTCTTGTCTCCATCTTCCTCTGATATTCAGCATCTTTCCCTTCAACACCATCTCCTCCTCCTCCTCTGCCTCCTCCAGTTATTTGCTATCCCTCCATCCCTTTGTTGTGTCATTTATTAGTTTACCTTCTTTCCTTTCTCTCATGGCCAGACTGACTCATTCTCCCAGAGAGCAATAACATCCGTGTATGTGTGTGTGTACTTACACGAATTAGTCACAATGCTCTTTATTACTCCATCTCAGTGCAGCTCTAAAGTGTTGCAATTACTGCACTCTTCTGTAAGATTCTCAGCCTCACCTCCCTCCCCCCCTTGTTCTTTGAAACAGACAATATTGGCAGCATTGTGTGAAAAACTCACATCTTTTTTTGGATGGAAACCAGCTCACTGATGGAAGACGCCATTATCCATTTAAAGAAAGGTTTTAGAACCTTGAGCCAAACATAATGTTGGTTTAAAATGACTTACAGGATGTCAGAAACGGATATAAATGCATAAGAAAGCACAAAAGACTGGGGTTATTTGTTGCTGAGCAAATACAATGTTCCACTGTAAATACATAAACAGGGTTGGGCGATATATCAAATATACTTGATGTGTTGCAGTTTTGTTCCATGTGCGATAAATAAAATGACCATATCATGAACATCAAGTATAAATTGTCACCATGTTTTTATAAGCGCCTGGCGTTTTGGTTCTCTTGCTCTCTCCTGCAGCTCTCTATCACAGAGACACACACAAAGCAGGGCTTTTGCAGAGCTCCACACTGTGACTATTTACATTTTGCGACCATGGTGCACTACTGGGATTTGCAAATACTATCAATGTATGAACTTCGGAGCTGTTAGCTTGTTTCCAGCTTACAGTGAATAAATCATCACATTTAACAGCGCTTTGGTAACCATCTAACTTAATAAGTGGTAGTGGCGATAGTGTGAGCAGGTGAGGTTTGCGTTTGTATTTGCAGAGCTCCATTCATGACTTTTAAGTCACATTTTGCAACCACAGAGCACCAGAGCAAACAATAATAAAAAACCATAACATTAGAAAATAAATAGAAAATATCTAAAAAAAAATAAAAATAAAAAAAAAAGGAAAAAATAGTACACTTTCCAAACAAATTATAATAAGGATAAAATGAAGAACAAGGAAAAAGGAAAGAAATGAAATACATTTTCAAGCAGAAAATAAGAAATATTAGACTAACATTTACCATGTGGACAGACACCACTCCAAATTAATTATAATGTAGCTTCATAGCTGCTGAATTAATGTGATATGTTAATGTTGCGTTCACATCTTGTTTTTGCTGCCCCCAAGTGGCCAAATTTTTTTTGTTGCAGGTATATATGTTATATATATGTCTATATATGTTTTTAATGTCAAATTATATAGTTTTGCATATTCCAAATGCACTGGCACATCTCCGTGTCTGAACTGCAAAGCCAACTAGTTGAAAATACTCTAACATTACCTGTCCTTACCTTTAACATGAAGTTCTTTATGAAATGGCAAAATTACAGTGAAATTGATGACAACCATCCTCTGATTCTCCTATAACTGATATCAGCCGCCTGCTCCCTCTCGGTCTCCTCCACCCCCTGATCTGGTCTTGCGAGATTGCCTCCAGTGCAGGATGGTGTGACTGCTGCAGAATTAAATGTATGAAATATTCAGCGAGTTCTTCTCTTGTTAAAACTCTCCCAGAGCCGATGAGAGTCCACTCCCTTCGTCCAAATGCACAGAGCCTCTTGTCCTCAGGCTGTCAGGAAGCCTGTGTGTAAATGATAGAAAATTCTGACAGCAGCATATTGTTTGTTGTTTTGGCTCTGTGCTGTCTTTACTTTTGATGTGGAAATGAGACATTCTGGCATGCAGTCTAGTGGCTTTATTTTCAGTTCTGCCAGAATTTTTGGCACCCTGAAAATGGCCAGACTCTGGACAAATAGAGCTATTGTTCATTCATTGTTGATCCAATATTGCTGAAAAAAATTAAGAATGATCGCACACAGCTGCACCTCAAACTTTGTAATTTCTAAACTTAAGAAATATGGACCAATAACGTGAAACAGTAAATTGCATTAGACGTGTGATATTAGTGTCACATGTTGCGATTTCATTTGTAACTATTGTTTGAGATTGATATTTACTGAGTGAATAAGTAATAATGTGAAATAAAGGACAAATAGTTTTGTCGAGATGAATGAAGTCTTCTTAAAGCCTTGGACATAAATTCTCTCTCCTCTGCTGATCTCCATGTCATCCAAAGGGACTGGGCCTGTAATCTGCTTATATTGTGCATGCCCATTAAACTTGATAGAGACATCCAGCTGCATACAAATTCACTCTGTGCACTCTGACAGAAATAAAGTGGCCTCAAAACAAGAGAAGGGTGCATTCATATATCTAACAACAACATTAAGCTCAAGGTTAAAATGCAGCTGAAACAAAGTCAGATGCAATCAAAAGCAAAGTGTTTTTACTTCAGAGAACATGCATCTCTTCTTGTTTGTCATTCTTTGCAGAGATAATTTGCAATTGTACATTCAAGTCAGATACCTAAGCATCCAGTTTTCATAAAAATAAACATGATCAAACATTTAAAAAACCTACAAGGTTGTTTAAGCACACACCCCTGTTCTGAGGGTATTTACAGAATCCTCAAAGACTTTTCTTACCATCTGGATGAACAAATTCTCTCTAGTGCCCAAAATAAGGGAGGTGATTTTGATGCTGTTTCTCAAGTAATGAAAATGAACAAAGATGGCTCCAGGAAATGACAACATCTAGTGCGTTTTTGGTAACAAAATACAGCGTGCCTTTAAGTCCATGAGTGTGGACCAAGCAGCAGCCTCTGGGACTGAAACATATGGTGATATCATATTTACAAGTTATGAGCACATGAACGGCTCTCCAAAGTCACTATTAGGAGTGAGAACATTTCAAAGATACTCGAGTTGCGGATTTGTGCCTTTGCATGATGTTTCAGGGCAGCAGAAATGGCAGAAAGCATGGAAACAGTGTCAACAATTGATGGTAATAAAATATATATATTTTGTTATTTTGTTCCTAGTAGCTATGCACATTTTAGTCTATGCATCTATTAGCTGTTGCAAGCAAGCACATTTTTAACTATAAAGCACTCCAGGAGGCTATACTGACATTGATAACCTTATTTCATTACACGAGTTGTCGACTTGATGTCATAAATGCATAAACATGGCAGGCAAAAGTCAATATTTGGTCAATGGTAAGAACTTTTACATAATGTCACGTAATAAATATCAACTTTTGATCACATGTAAAGTGTAATATGGTATTAATGTTAATTGCTGTGAATGCAGATTGACCTAGGTTGAATAAAAAAATATATAATATAAAAAATGAATAACATACAAAAATATAAATAAATTGGAAACAGATGTCAACCGCTTGTTTAAACACTCCTCGCAGCTTCCAACATCTTGCTCTTATATAAAACTTAAACCAGTTTGCAAAAATGCAAACATTTTAGTTTTTTTATTTCAGTTTTTTCTTTTTAGAGAAGCAACACTCAAGCATAGAAAGTGTTACACCACACTGCTTCTGCTTTTACGCAGAAATCCTTTATTTCCAGGCTGTTGTCTTGAGTTAAAGCCAGAGCCCAGAGGGTGTCCAGCCCTGGAGACGCTCTGCTCTCCATGCTGCTTTGGATCTGTCACTGAATGTCTTGATTGGTTTTTATGCATCTCTAATCGGCTCAGTTATCTGCTTCCATATCTACAAATGCATGATGTGTGTTGTTCTGTGTGTTGCTCTGCCATATGGTAGTTTCCTTAACAAGCAATGGTTGTCAGCCTGCGGTTATCCCTTTTGTGCTTGTGTCTGTTGAGTCTTTGTGGTTTCTTGCTCTGCCCAGTGGGACCAGTTAGCAGCTGACTAGCTCCGATGGCAGACTGTCTAGCCTGTCCCCCACTAAAAAACGCCGGAAAGCCATTGACACAGTGAGGGAGTGATTGAGATTGTGTTGGAATTTGGTAAGCAGGGGTTGGTGTTGCACACAGCACCCACAGTATGCTGTAATGGTCTTAAACAGCCTGTGAATAGTAACCTTAAAGGGATACTTTGCCAATTTTCAACCAGCTTTGTATCAAAACAGTGTGAGTAGTATGTGTAGATGAACTGTGGTTATTTTTCTCTTCATCTATCCAGTGCCTAGATATCACGTCATCCAGTAGATTTTCGCTGGCTCTCGGGCTGTTGCTCGAATTACAGGCTGTACTTATGCATTTTCGTATTGCTCACACCCATGTTGCCACAACAGACACAAAAAGTACAGGAATGAATCAAGAGATAGACCCGCCTCTCTCTCTCTCTCTCTAGATAGTTTTAAAAATCTTTTTGATGATTTTCTTTGTCTCAAAAATGTTTTGTTTTTTTTTCCTCCCAAAATTTTTGAGATTTTTAAAGAAAACATGCCTTCAAAACCTGCTGCTGCATGCGCCAAAATAAAAATTGCGAAAATTACCCCATTTATCACAGCCAGAAACTGTAAAAACAGAAATAGTCATTTGATTTTGGAATTTCTGACGTCACTTGGACGCATCATGAAGGACAAACGCTTTAGCCTGAGTCACTAAGGGAGGGTAAAATAAAAAAAATAAAAAAGTGCTTATCATTGCTCCAAGACCAGTGCAAAGGCAAAGTTAACAGGCCACATAATACCAAGATCGTGGCAATAAAATAGTTACTATGCTCGCTCTACAGCAGTAAAGCTGCACTTTCAAAATAAAAGCCTTCTTTGTACTTTAAAAGTGTATTTTTCACAAACTTGACATGGTAACGAGTCATTTATGGTCCATTCAGAATGGATCCGCGACCCACCAGATGGGAACTACTGCTGTAAAGAATAAACATTTATAGATAATAGATTGATTTTTGGGTAAATAAAACCCTTTTAAAAGTAGTGACTTCTCATGCCTCACACTGGGCTTCAGTCAGTGCCAGTTATGTATTTTGTGAACAGGTGTGCAGTCACCACACTCAGCAGATACCCATCACATACCCATCACAGGTAGATATCTCACCTGAAATAATGGATGTTGCACTGATAAAAAAAAACCCAAAAAAAAAGCCACGCTGTAAGCAGCAGTAATGGGAATTTGATTGAATGCTTGCCTAAGGTCTGGTGGATGGGATAAGCTACAAACACAGCCTCCCCTGTGTTGTTGTTGCCCTGCATGTTAGCACTGTGTGAACAGTCATTAGCTGTTTAGCCTTGGGGCTGCCTCGGGATAAGAATAATAAAACATGAGTATTGTTAGAGAAGTAAGAAATAAAACAAAACAAACAGTGTGTCTTTGAAACTCGCAGGTGAGACGAGGCAAGAGACTGAGAATTGTTCGTTGGGCTTATTTCTACCATCATCATTAACATGCTTACAGTGAATTGTGTCCGAATCTGATCAACATGAATTATATTTGTGCTGCAAGATAAAAATTGTGCATAGAAATTTTGTACAGTTGTGTTTACAACATTTTTTCTTGTTACAGCATTTGTTTTTTTAACACTTAGGGACTGTTTGCCACATTTTACAAACTTTTTTGCCGCTTTTTGATGATTTTTCTTGCATATGGCATAAATTTTGGCAAGACTGTGTATTTTCTTAATCTTGGAATTTATAGCTTAACTTCTACATGAGTTTAAACACTATAATGTATGGTAGTGTTTGACGAGTTGGCTGTGAGACCATTGATTTAGAAGAATTTAAAATTCTCAGAAAATCAACAACCTGTAAAACAAAGTGTGACCATCTGGTTTTCAGATATTTGCTTTCAGTTTAGGACAGCTCATGTTTCTTTCAGCTGTTGGAATTAGCATGTAATTACAGTACCATTAAAGGCCTTTGGTGGCACATTGCTTTGTTTCTTGGCAAGTTTCCATCACTTGTAGATAACTGGAACAGTATAAAAAAATTGGCAGGAATGTGTGTTGCATCACCATTATGTGCAGCATGTAACTGTCACGTGTATGCATGCAGCCCAGTTGCTAGAGCAAAATATAGTCATTGTGTGTTTCTGCAAACCACAAATACATTTGCACATTTCATATGTATCATATTGACATTTATTAAGTGACCTAGTAATGAGCCGATTTTGTAATTGGGAGGTAAAGGGGATGATGGATAAGGTGTCACAGAGGTGAGACGCCTGCCAAGCTGCAGACTACTGTTGGAGAACAACAAAGTGCTTGTAAGCGAGTCTTTTTAGGCTCTAAGCATGTGTGTTTTTTTAGCGACCTGTTTGTGTTTTTCCAGCTCGGATAGTGCCTCAGAAAGTGGCTGATTTTCACAGAGCCATTGCTGCATTTGCTGCTGGGATTGTGCCCCCAAAAACGGGTATTTTAAGCCAAAACATGATCTTTTACTGACAATAATGAGTGTTTTTATGCCTTATCCTTTCTTTATGTAAACCACAGAATTGTTGAAATGTAAGGTGTCAATATATCCCCTACATAATAACGTGCAAATGTAATGTTTCCGTGGTTTGTAGAAATGTACAGGGTTCGTGCAGATTCTTAAAAAGTCTTAAGGTATTGAATTTATTCATCTGAAAATAAGGCCTTCATTGGTATTAAAATGTGTTAAATTAGTCTTTCAGAAGTTTTAAAAATGCTGAGACATTGGAGGAAGAACTGTTATTTTTCTGACGTTGCATTGTAAAATCACAAAATAATTGGTAACATTTATTTGTTTTTTTTAATAATTTACTGAATTCCTCTCCTTAACCCTTCTAATGTTGGGAATTAAAGCACTGGAATAATCCCAAATTCAGAGTGAGGCTACTTAATCAGTTTAAAAAATTGCAAATAAATGCTTGGTTTTACCTAATACTAACCAGATCTGACTTTTTCACTGGACCAAAAATGTAATATGTTGTGTTATGATAAATGTTTGGGCAAAAAAAGGTAAGAAAAATAAATAAATAAATATAATAATAAAAATGATAAGGCTTAGTTCATGTTTTTTCAGTTTAGTATATTGTAAAATTGGTCTTTAATTTCATCCTGAATTGCATTAAAAAGTCTTAAGAAGTATTTAACTTAGTTTGCCTTAAGATGCAGGAGCCCTGAATGTACCATGCCAGCATCTTTTCTGGTGATTGGGTTGATGCATGCCAAATAACAAGGCAGGACTCTCACATGCAAACATTGCTCCATAGCGCTGCTTGTGGTCAAACACTATACAGTGTAGCCTGAAGAAAAAAAAGTATTTATTGAATTGACTGCATATTGTGAAACAAGATCTTTTGTTATGCAAAACCTTTTAGATTTATCATCTATTCTGCAGCTTTTAGTTTTCTTTTTAAAAACCATTGTTTTGGTTTTTGCTCACATCAATCAGCTGATACTTTACAGAAGGCAGTCATTTTGCTCCCAGTGAATTATAGGTAATTCATGAGGTGGACAGAAACACGACTCCAAATGAATGCTAATGTCACTGTGTTTGCTGGATGTGTAAATAGGCACATGCTAACATGATTGCCAGAACAATTTTAGTTGGTAATAACATGCCAATATTGTATTTACAACTTCCTCTGCTGGCCCTGAGTGCCAGTGACAGCTCTCAGTGTGCCTATGTCAAGACACGACAGGGAAAAAAGTGAAGACAAGGCACTAAGAATAAACCTCTGTGTGTTTGTGTGTGTGTGTGTGTGTGTGTGTGTGTGTGTGTGTGTGTATGTGCGTGTGTGTGCATGCATGTG
The DNA here is from genome assembly GCF_008729295.1 of Plectropomus leopardus. Lineage (NCBI taxonomy): Eukaryota > Metazoa > Chordata > Actinopteri > Perciformes > Serranidae > Plectropomus > Plectropomus leopardus. Next base: position 2,509,789 of record NC_056463.1, read on the forward strand.
TGTGTGTGTGTGTGTGTGTGTGAGAGAGAGAGAGAGAGTTAGTGCCAGTAAGTGGATATTGCTCCGCAGCCAAGAACCTCTTTAATACATAATGCTGCAGAAGTAGCTCTCCTCCACTCTCGTCATCCATCATCTGCACACACACATACACACACACTAAATTATACACCACAGATGCCCTTATGATCACAAAACAGAACCCCTGTCACAGAGACTAAAATTACTGACAAAGACACAGCACGGAGGGGAGAAAAGAGGAGACTGGGGCCCGGCTGGCAGAGCGGACATTTGTATGTCTGATGAGCTGAGGTGAAAGCTGCTCTATCAGGGCTGGCGGCAGGGCAGGACTGAACATCAACACCTGCACTGTCAGGACAAAATATGGAGCAATATCCTCACACTTAATGCCTCAGTTTATGGCTTTCCATGTTTTGCAGTCTGCACATAGAGTTTGGTACATTATTTGTAGGTTTATCGTGTCTGTAGGTGTATTTCCATCCAACTCTTTGTAAGTACGTTTTCAATTTCTACATAAAAATAACTTAGTTGAAATGTAAAAAATGCAAAATGTTTTTGAAATACTGCCTAAAGGTAGGCAGAAAAGTTGGTGTATTGATAAAAGGTAAATGTAACAAAGTGGAAACAGATTAAGAGAATAAATTATGACATACGTAGATGACATACCATTGTTGCATAGGCCACTGCAAACTCTCGTCTTCATCTCTGAAGGCTTTTAGCACAGGTATATGCACACAGGGCTGTTACCAGAAATCTTCAAAGAGCAGAGCAATGTAATATTAGTAATGTAACGCTTAGAAACCTGGATCGACATCAGTCTCCTCGTGCTGCATCCAGACACCTTTCACAAGCTGTTTGACCCTTGAGCAAAGTGAGCAAATTGGTTTTATTTTGACGTAGGGGAAAAAGGCAGCTACCAACTTGGATGGAATAATGTTTTAGCGCTGCTTAGAAGGAGACGGACAGTAATTTGTAGCAGCGCATCATTGCATCTCACCTGTTAAGGAGCTGAAGATACTGTGTTTACCCAGGGGGGTAAATGCCGACTGGACCAAGAGCCGATAAAAGCGCTTGTCCACTGCAGAGTCATTTGGCCTCGGTATGAATGCTGATTGTACACATTCCCATTCAAAGCCAGATGTTAGTGGGTGTTAAATTTTTTTGTGCAGTGGGAATCAGGCTTTAGTGAGGTTCAGAGGTTTTGATAATTGTGTTGTTTGACAAAGCCAGACTAGATGTTTCCCCTTGTCTTGATTGTTTATGCTAAGCTAAGCTATTTGGCCTCTGGCTGTAGTTCCTTGTTTAACACACAGACATGAGAGTGGTGTCAATCATCTCAATCAGTCTAATCTCACTCTCAGTAAGCATGGAAATGTTGAATTATGGCTTTAAGGAAAGGAAAAAATCATGATCAAATAATGAAAATGTCAGTGCTACTTCTACTATATGACAATATGGTTAATCACGACATTGTCTCATCTCATTCCCGCATTTACATTGAGACAGTCAGCAGTTTCCATTAAAGTAATGACTGTCCTTTAGTCCGAGAAACCAACAATATCATCCAGCCATTTCACTCGCATGGCTAAAAATCGAAATGGACAGTTTGGGTAATCTCTTGCTTCCATAATCCATTACTACCTTTGTTTTTACTTGTTTGGAAGACAATACAAACCTATAAACAAGAGAGAAGATCACAGGCTGATGTTGTTTTTTTTGTATCCATTACTTGCTGCTGGAATGACCCAGTTTCTTTAAATTGACCATTAAAGTTTCATCCTCTGTTAAACAGTATTAGAAAGAAAAAGTAGGAAAGCGTGGAAGAAAACATAAAAGATCACAATAATAAACAAACAATAAAGACAAAGTGTTTGTCTGTGCTTTTAACAGACCTGGAGGAATAACAAGAGAGAGCAATTTGCCAAGTAACCGGTCGGAAACGAGAAGAAATATTGGAAAAACTCAATTTTGGTTTATATAGCAACAGTGAAGTATCTTCTCAAGGGTATAAGATCATTGTGACTGTTGACTTGGCAGACAGAAAGTGCAAAATGACATAACTATTATTTCTGCCAGTCGGGGGTTTTGTCTGCGTTTGTTGCTGTTGATGGTTCTTTTGGGATTGTAATCAGTTTAACTTGAAGCAGTCATAAGGACCTACTCAAGCAATGATGGAAGCCTATGTTTTCTTCTATCCAAGGATTAACAACCTCTCAAAGCAGGCTGCAGACAACCACGGGCCCCAGCTACCCCGTGTTTGCTGCTTTTCAGTTGGTTTTGATAATTTTATTATTTACTTATTTGTTAAAATATAATTTGCTGAAGAAAAGGGAAGGTTGTGCATCATTTACTGATCCTGTCATGGATAGATTATCATGACCTTTGGCCTTGGGCACAAATCCACAAAGGGCCCTAACCTACAGGGCCGTAGATGACAGCGTGTTCTTTGTCACTGGCTTTTAATAGTTGATATTTGCTAATGTTATCATTTGTTCTTAACAGTGGAATCAAATACAGTCTTAATGTACCTGCAAAGAAAAGTCTGGTCTCACAGAAATACTTAAATGAAATTTATAACTCTTATGTGTGGTGACGCGTAACGTGGTAAATTATGTGATGGCGCTGTCACCACGGAAATGCCAATGGGAAATCAATTAGGATCATTTTTTGTGATGGACATATACATTTCATGGTTTAAGGTCATGTAATAGGTAGTAGTTAATGTTATGACTCCATAGGTAACATCAAGTGCAAGAATGTTCATGTGTGATGGACGAGTCAACCAAACAAAGGACTTTCATCAAGGAGACTGCTGTTTGTGTCCTGCATGAAAGCAAAATTATGATCATATTATGTTAACTTTACATACTTAGTTTTTTTATGTACTTATGCCACTTTACAGGATGTTGCAGGATTTTACGTTACCTTACGTGACATACTTACACGACATACTTATGTGTTGCACCTTTGTACGGTAAAGCAGTGCAATCTCAGCAGTGCAAACTCTGGAGGTAGAGCTGGTCGTCCACCATAAGGAGGATTGCAGGTTTTGATTCTTAATCATCTAACATTGCATTGTCCACTAATTTGAAGATCGGCGGCTCAATCCCAGCATACTGAAGTGTCATTGTTTAAGATCTGAAGCCCACATTGTTCCATAGGTGTGTGTGTGTGATTGTGGAAACTGAGTACCAGGTGGCACCTTGTAGGGCAGCTTCGTCACCAGTGTATGAAAGTGTGGATGTGAATGAGTGAATGTGACAGGAGTGTAAGAGCGCTTTGATGAGTCCGAAGGCTAGAAGAGCACTCTCAAAGTGCAAGTCCATTTACCGTCTAGTTCTATTATATTGGCGAGAAGCAGACATTTCTTTTGCAGATATATCCAACACTCAGTAACTCCGTAACTCGCACCAAAACAATCTAGATTGATAAATAGCACCACAGGTGAGAGGAAAAATGTGTCAATCAAAATGTGTTTTGATTTTGAGGTCCCTTTAAACTGAATGCCATTGTATTGATAGTACTCCTGTGAATTGACTAGTTCAACCTCTTTTTAAGACATTGAAGTTTGGTTCTTCATGAATTCCAAAAGCTGCAGGTGAAACAGCAGAGTTTGAAGAAAGTGGGAGATGATTCAGACTTCCATTTTCCTGCTCAGCTGAGTGACTCCTTGGTGTGTTGAATTGTTTATCTGCCTCCACTCTTCATCTATTCACTCTCAATCTCATGGTCCAACAAACACAGCAAATATTCAGTCAACTGTTTGGATAAGAAAGAAAACAAAAAGACTAACTCTCACAGTCAAGTCAGTTTTATTTGTGTAGTCGAGAATCAGAAATGACAAATTTCCCTCAAGAGACTTCCCAATCTTTACAGCATACAACAGCCTCTGTGCTTAGGCCTCTTAACAGGGAGAAACCTAAGAAAGAGCAACAGCAGGCGGGTTTCCTTCACAGATTTATGCAAAACTTAATGTCCAGGTAAAGTGATAATTTAAATGTGTTCTGAGTTTGTCACATCACAGAAAGATGTATTATTAAACATCTGACCAAATTTGAATGAAAATCGCCAAGTATGTAAAAGATTGTCTCAAAATCATGAAAAAATGCACAGTATTCTCTGATCTGAAATGCTGGGGGCGTGTCCACTGGAGGAGCGGACGCCACGCCCAATCTCGGGACTGTGCTAATGATGCTTCTCGATCTTATGCTGTTGCATAGTCAGGGGCGGGGTTATGATGAGTGTGGCTCCATTGCATCATCGAGCTAAGGTTTTAGCTCCACAATTCAGTCCTATATAGTAAAGTGTCTTTGTAACATGTTTTCAACAATCATTTTCCAACATTTAGAACGGGTTTTGAAACAAATCTCTGAATTCACTTTACCTGGACTTTAGGCAATATTTTCGTAATGTTGGAAAACACAATTATGAGATGACTGCGTTTCCATTGAGTGATATTAAGTAACTTCTCCTCTCGCGATAACATTACAAGAAGCATGGTGATGGATGTTCAAAACATAAGCAGGTCTGTTTCTATTGCAGCCACCGCACTAGCCGTCACTATCTCCAACACTATTTCCTAACACGTAGGCGTGTTACGTGAGTGATAATGGAAAGGCAAGCCCCTTATTCTTGGGAGTGGCCACGTATGAGGGATATCTGGGAGGTGATTTCAGAGGAATTGTGGATTCAAAACTCAAAGAGTTGTGCGATGCAATAAAAGCTCTCGCAGCCCCTGCTGCATCATAAGGGGGGGGGGGGGGGGGTGGGGGGGTCTGCCTGGGTCTTACTGACAAGTCACATAGCTATAGCATCATGTGACCTAGAAAAGTTTGTAAAGTTTGTAAAGTTAGCAAAGTAATTTTTTTAAATCGCCTGAAATGAGAGCCAAAAAAAAAATTTTGTGATTAATGAGTTTTTTGGAATTGACATGTTGCCATTAGGTATATTTTATATTTTCAATTTATATTTGCACAATTTGGGAACCCGCCTAGAGAAAATATGTTTACAGAATAGTTCAAGTTCAAGAAATCTTTGTTGTCCCCTGAGGTAAAAAAAATAAACACAAACAAAGCAATCCCATCTCTTAGGAATAAAGTTTGTATGTAACTAAGCTGCTTTATTGATAACGTTGTTATGGCAACATAATTGCTGCCTGGATTACGTTCACAGACAACGTGTACTTTCAGGTAGCAAAACACTCTACATTCATGTAGCGTGCAGGCTTGTTTGGAGTATGGAGGTATTACAAAATGCAGGATCTTGAAATCAGAACCTTTCATTTGTGTCCAGACTTTAGTAAAGCTTTTTAGTTAAGGTTAAGATGAAAATTGTGATTTTGGGTACATTTTTAACAACAACCAAAACAACAAGAAAGAAAAACATCATGGTTTCTGTTAAATGGTAATTAAAAGGTGATAATGAAACAATATTGCTGTAGTTGAGTGGATACTTTATTATAAGATTGCATATTTTGGCAGAGAACAAGTACAATACATTGTCAGTGAAATTTTTGCTGATGCATTCAGTATCATCATTTTTGGATCTTGCCAGATATTGTTAATTAGCAAAATTCCCTCATTATGTTAATAGACAGTGTAATTCGCCCTGCATCACATTTCCCTCATAACATATTTGCTTTTTCAAATTGGATGTATGTAAACATAATTTCCAGGAGACAGGACTGCACAGAGAAAGACAGGCAATATGCTCACAAGGGACAGAAAGACAAGAGGAGAGGCTGAATCCTCAGGGAGACAAAGATAAAACAGATGTTTTTGTTTGTACCTTCATTCAGCACACACACATATCAGCTTAGCTTAGTTATCAGATGTATATAAAAGGTATGGATCTGTAGTGCTTATCTGAATCTCCTCTCTGTGTGGATATAGTCTATTTAACAAGGAAAATTAATTAAGGAATAACAGGTCTCTCTCACTATGCATTCTTGTCTAGACTTGTGAAATGTCATCAGTCAGCTCCGTATTGTCGGACTTCCCTTAATCGATATTTATTGAAATACAGAGAATCATCGTTGGAACAGTCTACCTCCATCACTACAGTCAACATTATGGTTATTTTTTAATGTTTCATAATTTATTTGAGTTTTCAGAGAATGATTACAACCACAATAAAAATTCTACATCACGCATACACACACACACACACACACACACACACACAGACAGACACACAGAGAGACTCCTTATATCCATTAGTGGTGGTGGATACAGAGAAGACACAGTAAGACACAGTTGGCAGCAGTATATAATAGATAATATTCCACGTCAGTCTCGTCGTTTGTAATAATGCCCCATTGAATCATCTCTATGTAAGCAAGATAATGCTTCCACTTAACATTTTTGTTGACTCTAATTTACAAAGACTCATAGCACTTCACTGATTAATTTTGAATGCATTTCACTCTTTAAATACCAACTTTTTGTCATTTCTGCATTTTATCAACTTTGTATAACTGCTTTGTCTTGAAATTTTGATCAATCTTATGCAATCTTTGTTATTTTCTTTTTTTGAATGACCATAGTATAGCCTCTAACCTCTCCTGTGCAGTGTTTAAACTTTTTAATTTTATTTTCTGCCATTTCTTTATATATATATATATGTGTGTGTTACTACAGCAGGTCAAGTACTGAACCAGTTCAAAGTATGTTACAATGACCATAAGTGTTGTTGCTCTGCACATTTTACCCAGGATCCTTTGTGAGCAGCTGACTTTTGTGGCATCTGTGTTTGAACTCGTGATCGATAATTATTCCAGCATGTATTTTGTGGCAAACAGCAACAAATGTTGGATGACAGCCAACTCACAGCTATTATAATTTCTTTTCTCCAACTGACTTTGTGTCACAAAATTTAAAGATTTTTTAAAAATGTTTTCTTTTAAGGGCCCATTAGCCGATCAATAATGGTCAAAGTCTGTCATCGTCTCTGGGGACATACATTTTATCAATGCAAGCCTTTTGGTAATTTACTAGCTTCACTGATGTCTCCATAGTGTTTTAAATATTGAATATAATAAAGCAGGGTTGGCCGTAGAAAGATTTTGTCTCGATTCTTTGGAGATTCTTCAGTGATTTTACTTCATTTTTATCCCATTCCAAGGTATGATTTTTCCATCTGAAAGCACCTTTTCTTGTACTTGGAGAGAGAGAAATGTGAGGATTAGAAGATGCTGAATCAGTTCTCTGCTCCCGTGGTGTCGGGAATAGGATGATGTCTGTAAGGCTTCACTGTTTTATCAGGCACTTCTGCTTACCCTGCAAAAAAACTGTCCATTTTAAAAGTACAGTACACCTCAAAATAAAAATGCAGTCATTATCTACTCCCTGCATGTTCACTGAAATGCCTTTGAAGTGGGTAGGACCAATAAAAACTGTGAGTTTATACCCATGATTTCATCTTCCATCCCAAACTAATGAAGTAATGAGGGCCATCTTCTCGCTGCCACAAAAAAAAGCATAAAAAAATCCATCAAATTAGTGCAAACAGCTTGTGTAGCAAATTCAAAAATGAAGTGTCCAAACTTTTCCAATCATCTACCCCCTCATTTCTTAACCATGAGTCTTCTGTTGTAGAGGTGATAACAGATACACGTCTTTCAGTACTTTTTTTTTAAGAGAAAAGAAAAAAAAATTAAAGGTCAAGTCAGTCATTTTTGACTTAATCTCTAAAGCTGCGTTAAAGAAGTATTTCACTGCTGGAAAGGTAGACTTTTCTTAAAACTGCTGTCTCTGCAGTAAAAAGAAAGAGGACTGTGGCATTTGCTTTAGCTGGAGAGGTAGAGGTGCCACACTAGGCCATAAATGCTCTCACTGGTGGGTGACATAATGCAAGCTTGGCTGTTACATCACAGGAAACAATATGGTGGCTGGGGGGTATCAAACTATCTCGAATTACAGTTAAATAAGTGCACTAAAATATGTTTCTAAAAACATTTTTGGGTGAAAACAATAGAAGCTACTCTGTTTGGAGGATGGTACAGGAGATGGTGTCAAAAGTTGCACTGAGATCGTAGATGATGAGTGTTGTTAAGAGTCCAGAGTCCGCTGCCATCAACAGATCGTTAGAGATTTTGATCAGAGCTGTCTTGGTGCTGTGAAGGGGATGGAAACCAGACCGGAGGTCTTCAGATAGATTATTGTCGGAACAATGAGTGTGGATCTGACCTGATTTTTATACTTTTGTGAAAGGATTTTTTTGTTGATCCATGTCTTGAGGATGCTGGGAGACATTTTCTTCAAGTCAGATAGCCCTGAAGTTTTCGGATGAAGATCATGGTTTGAGTTAAAATGAAAAAATGTTTTGTTGTCTGAACTACTTTTAATAGATGTTGTTTTTATCTTTTCTTGCCAAAACCAAAGAAAGGGGCGGCAGCTTCTTCTGTCAGCGACTGTGTTAAATGAGCAGATAATATCTACTCATATCCATCGCCGGTCCCTAAATCGAATCGAATCGGTATTGTCTCAGAATTTGTGATATCATCAAATATTTTTGCCATATATCACATGAGTTGCTCCTCTTCTGTGCTGATAAATTGACTCCTTATGAGCAGTCTTTCTACTGAACCACCAGCCTCTGACTGTGGATGTAAACATTAAGGGGAAGCATAATGGAGGAGGTGGCAGACCAGTGAATGTGTGGAAAGAAGAATTGACTATACAAACAAATATTGCATACACAATTAATCTCTTGGTACATTGAACTGGCATGGCTGGTGATATAAATGGGATTGATATCCAACAGTGCTCCCAGAATCTATATCACTCTGCTTTCCATTTACAAAAGCCCATGCTGGGCAATATTGCCCTAAATGAGGCAATGTGGAGACGGCAAATGAAACTGATAGGATGTGCAGAGTTTATTTCATTTGCCTCTCTCCAGTCTTTTTGGCTGGCCCTATGATGTGTGAACTGATGTGGTTGCACCTGAATGCTTCCCTGCATGCTGGTGAATGATGGCTGTGGTGAAGTGGAGTCTCTGGGACTCGCTGCTCTAAACCACTGAAGAAGACTCCTGGATCAGTAGTGAAACAGCCTCGAGAATCAAACAGCTGCTTTTATCGAAATACTTCTTCAGTATGAGTAAGATGTTATTACTCAAATATGTCAATAAGGATGTCTGTACAGTATGTTTGAATTGTCAAGCTAATGTTTTGATTTTGAGGATTTTGAAAGTGACTGTTGTATAATTTCAATTTTGGCTGAGCTGTTTTTTTTGTAATAATTAACGATCCAGACGTCTGATGACTAAAATCCTTCTAACAGTTAAACATGACTAAGATCTAAAAACATTTAAGCTAAAGAGACTTTCAGGATTTGTTCCACGGCATGAAATGCGTCAGTAAATACCCCACTGTGAACTTTGAAGCTTTAATGTGTCTCAAGAAAGTCAGTTGCTAAAAAGTGGTTAAAAGAGACTACGTAACGTCATCACGCCGATCAAAACTTTACAGCCTTGTTGTGCTGGCGATGCAAATGTAGAGTAGTTAATTTATAGCCTATTGTTAGTTATATACAATTTAAAAAATGCAGGAGATGGTGTTCATATATGAGGATTATCTTGCTGAACAAAACATGTCGGTATCATAAAGTTTGTTTACCACAGAGCTTATTTTCTGCAATGATCCAAACACCAGTGGAAAAATCCCATAGGCTTTTTGACGAGGGAACCAGGGTAGCATTTGAAGATATTGAAGAAATAATGGTGTTCTCATACCTAGTGCAAGTGCTTTTCCATTGCACCCCACAGCACCTTTATGGGGTGTTGGAGGTGTACTAATCACAAACCACAGTAAGAGCTTGTCACCTGCCACCAAGCAGTAGCCCACCACAACAGCTGTACTTGGCGAGACTATCCCCTCCATATCGGGCAAAGCAAATTAGTAGTATAAAATACTTATTTTACATAAACTAGGTTGACACCTGTCGACTTCCTGCAGGAGCCCTGATGGCAGCCACACCCCCACTTTGACAAACTATTCTGAAACATCCAGTTATTTCTTTCTGATAATCTGGTTCCACTGGAGCTTCTCATTACTGAAACACAGTATGTCTGTGGACAGACGGGACGTCTGGCAGCACTAACAGGTAACACTAACAATGACTTTTAATGCATGGACATATAGAGAGGAGATAGAGCCATAGTGCTGCTCGTTAAACTTCAGGATTCATTAAGACTGAGCTCAGTGTGAGAGTACTTCTGCATCATAATTTGCTGGGCATTTCCCAGGCGTGGAACAGTTTTTATTCTGCTGTGTGTGCGCATTACAAGGTATGACCGAATATTGCTCTGTGTGTGTGTGTGTGTGTGTGTGTGTGTGAGTGTGTTCTATTTAGATTACAATCCATTAGCTGTGGGCTGCAGGAGTGCCTGTGCTGAATGGAGGCTTTTGTTCGGCAGGCGTTTAAATAAAGAAAGCTAACTCTGAAATAACCTTGTTAATGAGATGCCACATTTTAATACAAGCACAAATCGCCCTCCGTTCTACTTTATGATTGTTATTTTTTTCAATTTTCTGTGTATGAGTGTGTGTGTGTGTGTGTGTGTGTGTGTGTGTGTGTGTGTGTGTGCCATTTATTTTCCCAGAGAAAGGGAATGCTGAGTAAGACGTAGCAAACGTTTGAAATTAGATTATTTCCAGACTCGGTGTCCCTTCTGCTTCAAGACACAACTGAAGGTGACCTGCTTTAAATCCTCATACAGACATACATAGACAGAGTGTATCCATTACAGTAAAACCCTACACTCCCTCACACTGATGTGACTTGTGCTTACACTTCTCCAGTTGCAGGCTCAGAGGAAATTATAGTGACAGTTTAACAGGGATGTGAACCAATTAGCACGCTGCATTCTGAAATGATACAGAGTTATGTGAAACTGCAGTAACCTCATGGCAGTGGTCACCTGTTTTCAAAAGGAATTCAACATAGAAATGAGTTCCTGTGTGCCAAGAAGAGCCTTTAAAACATTATTTTGACTTGTATGGGTGTATAGAAGCAAGTATAAGCCGTTATAATTTGGGTTTTACAAACAGCAAACGCCTAATTTTAAATTAAGCCACTACTAAATCCTGAAATGTTGAAACCACTGGCTTAATATCATTTGAATATTTAACTTGAAAAAAACATTTGTGTTGAATTTATGTGTGTTGAATTCATAAGTTTAGGGTTCACAAATCAGGTAGAAATTGAAGTATCTAATATTGAAAATGTTGAAATCAGTGCTCAAATTCACTCAAAACATCAGATGGCTCCAGTCTGCCAAGGTCAGCAGATAAAACGAAAACTATCTGCATCGTTAAAGAGTACCGGCGCTGAGTGGAAAAATACTGGTGAAGTGACGGCAAATATTAGTAATATTTGAACTGGAGAGCTGCTATTTTTTGCCTGCTCACAATGAATTAATCCTCACAGTTAACGGCAACACAGTATCTGTTTAACTGTCTGCTAACATCCCACTGTTGAAAATATCGACAAATATGGTCTGAGACGAGCTTGGTCCTTCAAAATAAAAGCACCACTGATCCCGCTTTAATTTGTGTAATTATAATGATACTCTTTAAAATGTTATTATTAACATACTTCATTTAACTTCATTAAAACTGTATTTTATTAAATGTTACTATAACACTTGTGCATTCAGCTTTATTATATGACAGTAGCTACTTTAACTTTGTTGTAACTGTAGTGCATTCATAGTTTTGTATTGTAGTAGTTAACATTAGTTTAAAGGACATTAAAAAATATCAAGATATATTTTGTGTATGGGAACATAGCCTGAAAATATCCCAATACTTTTTTAAAGCCATATCGCCCATCCTTACTGGAATGCCACCCAAAATTCAGGTGTCAAGGTTTTGCACTTTGTACACCTGCCATCCTCCCCAAACACCTTCCTCTGAAGCCTCAGAGGTGCATGAATAGTACTTTGTTACCTGAAACACCATGGTCAGCAATTAAACAGCCATTGTGTTGCCAAAACAACATAATTATAACATAATATAACACCGTCTATGGGAACTACAGACAGCGTATGAACTGTGCAGACAGACATTAGCTGTAGCCATCTAGCAACATACAAACCGACTGTTAATGTGTGTTTGTGACAGCAGACTGATCTCAGAAATCCAGTTTATTTTTCCTCTTGTGTGAAGTCAAACAGCTTCAGGACAAGTGCAAACTTTTTTGCTCAAGTTGAAACATTTTCATCTGGACTCATCTTCACCTCTCTATGCTGCCTAAAGTGAATCTCTCTATTCCTGCCCTCTAGGGTCTTTCCATTGACTCTGCGATTGATTGGGCTGCTTCTAAAACTCGCTTCACCCTCAGTCTGAACACATCTTAATACTGATCGATCCCACAGCCAGACCAGACACGTTTCTCTAAAAATGTCATGACAGTTCTTCAACTCACAGTTTGCATCCAGTGCCATTGACCAGTGCCAGTGCAGTGAGCAGCTGCAATACCACGATCTGCCCCTCACTTTAACCATACATTAGCTGCCATGTGCAAATTTTGTAAAAAGTGAGAATTTTGAAATGTTCGCACTGGTGGAAAAAAACATATTAAACTAAATATAATCAGGGTGTTTGGAGAATTGTGATGATGGAGGAAGTATTCAGGTCCTAGTAGCAAGTAGCAATACTACATTAGAAAAATCTGCAATTGCAAATAACAGTCTTGAATTGAAAATGTCACTTACATTAAATTACATGCATATTTTTGGCAAAATGTAGGTCTGCCCTGCTCAAGTAGGTCTGTTACCTCTTTTCAGCTCTTTAGGCATCTCTATTCAATCATCTTCAAACAACCTGATCCTGTTTCTAATATATCTTGTCATTTCATTTCTCTATTAATATGGAAACAGTTTGTTTATTGCTTTGTTTCCCTTGTGTGCCTGTACTATACATGTAAATGCATGTACTATATAGATCAATATAGTTGAGTGTATATTCACTTAATGTATTGCATGTACTCTACTGTAAAGTACATTACTTGGGTGACTGGTTGGTGGGGGATTAGAGTGGCCTGGGAGAGCTTTTTTGTGTGTGTTGAGTGTTTTGTATTGTTATAGGTTTTTTTGTATTGCATTGTTGGCATCTGTATTTTCTGTTTGTGATGAGGGCCCTCGAAAACGAGATGACACATCTAGAGGGTTAGACTTCCAATAAATTTCTGACAAGTATTGATAATGCATAATGAAATGGTCCATAGGCTGAGCTAGGGCTGGACAATATCGAATAAAGTCTGATAACGATATATTTTTTTCAGTCGATATTGATATATATCACGATATACATCAAATCACTATTTCTGTCAAGCTTATTGGCTCCATTTTACTCCTAAGTGAGATATAAAGATATCACAAGGTTAAACTTGGTTTAAATATATATTTTCTGTCAGACATGACAAGACAAACATCAACATGCAGGAAAGAATTCAGGTGCAACCACATCAGCTCACACATCACAGGGCCAACCAAAAAGACATGACAAATATACTGCAGAACAGGCATCACCAACTGGCGGACCTATTCTACTAACATTAAGAAGAGATGCGTACGTTCACCATTGTCTTCTAGTTTGTTTGCGTCACCGCTCTGTAGAAGATCACCTTTATGTGCAGGTGCGTGGTGTTTTTCTATGGTGTGCCATTACAAAGTTACACTGCCAGCTACTGGCCTGGCATGCATACTGCAGCGTTTTCGGCTCAGTGTACACAGTGATCGATTTCACAATGTTATCATCTGAGTGCAGATTTTTTTAAAACGCAAAGACCTTCCCCTTTTTTGTAGTTCTTGTCTAAACGTGGCCTTAGTGTTTTATGCTCAACATTTCCTGGTGGAGGAGCTGACTGTTTTATATGTGACCCCTCTAATATTGAAATGAAACCTAAGCCCCTGAGTTTGCCCCTGTGAGTGTTTGACTATTACAATATATATAAAACAGTATAATATTGTATTATTATCACTAATGCATTAATATGTAGGTAGCATTTAATAGTTGTATAGCAGGTTGAGGTGGAGCTAATTTTAACTTCCTTCTGTAGTTTAATCCACAGATAATACGATTTTTTTTAAGTTATCTCAGTCTATTAAGTAATCTGGCGCTTAAGTTGTCAGATAAATTTAGTGCAGTTCAATGTACAATTTCGCTGTAGAAGTATAAATTAGCATAAAATGGAAATAATTTGTGTAGTAGTTGAGTAAATGTACCTCGAATTTAGCACCCAGTCTCCATACTGTAGCAGAGTGAGTTATGCCTGCATAACGGCACTTTCTCTACTCTCTTTGAACCAACCAGCATCGCACACAGTTTATTATAATTACTTTATACTCCTCCACTTCCTCTCTCACTCTTTCCTCTTTAATATTTTGCCTTCATTCTGCCGCTCCCCCGTCTCTCTCCTTGTTTCCTCATCACATGAATGATAATTTTGTGTTTCCTTCTAATTATTTCCATTTGACAACACGCTGCACTAACACACAAACACCGTCTGGAGAAACAGCATCTTTATCCCCACAGGAAGTTGTGTTACGTGTGTGTGTGTGTGTGTGTGTGTGTGTGTGTGTGTGTAAGTGTGTGTTTGCTCAGCGGTGTGTGAAAGGTGGAGACAGGGGTGATATTTCTCCCAGACACACTCTGCTCCAGCTCCTCGACTTCGCCATATGGAGCCCATTACACCCATTTATGAACGTTCTACATCAACTACACACACACACACACACACACACACTCACTTATGATACACCGGTACTCACACACACAAAAACAGACTAATTTGATAGCACCGCAGCGATGGCATAGAAGGAACATATGTCATGAAATAAATAAGAGAGTGTCAACATTTACCCCTGCAGTCTGTTCACTGTGTGTGTGTGTGTGTGTGTGTGTGTGTGTGTCTATTTGTATTTGTTTATGTTTGCAAAGTGTGTGTCATAGGGGCCTGTCAGTGCGAGTCTTCATATCTGTGTTTTGTCCCGTGCGCCTCACTGTGTCAACGCTATCACACCCTTATCAGCTCACTGGCACCAAACCACACACACACACACACACACACACACACACACACACACACACACACACACCACCTCACTCTACTCGCTCCTCGTTTCTCTCTTTATGTCATAAACTCTGAAGGATGGTCAGGCTTGCAGAAGCTGATACAGCGTTTTCATATTTGAATTTGTTTTTTGCTGTTAGCTATATGCTTTTGTCTGTGTGTGTGTGTGTGTGTGTGTGTGTGTGTGTGGGAGGGTGTTGGGTGTTTGGGGGGTTGTTTTGTCTGTTTCCTCTATATACTTGTAAGACTCGGCTGCTCTGTTGCGCTTCACTTCCTACGTCTTAGGTGCCAAAGAGTCCCAATGCCAAGCTCTGTGTGTGTGTGTGTGTGTGTGTGTGTGTGTGTGTGTGTGTGTGTGTGTGTGTGTGTGTGTGTGTGTGTGTGTGTGTGTGTGTGTGTGTGTGTGTGTGTGTGTGTGTGTGTAGAGAGAGAGAGAGAGAGAGAGAGAGAGAGTGCGATACATTGTCGGGCTGTGCGTGTGTGTGCAAAGTTTCCACTGTGTCATCACTATACAGCTCAACAGACACCCGGGGACACACATGCATGCAAGTGTTTGAGCGTGCACACACAGACACACACAAACACACACACACACACACACACAACAACCTGTATGTACTGTAGAGATGATGGTTTGTTATTAACCCTACCGTAACTCTCATAATACGGCACCCCTTCATTTTAAGTGGGACTGTAAAAATCCTTTTATTTCTATTCTTCTATATAAAAACATTGTGCCTTAACTAGCTGTCCTTAAGAAGATTTTTGAATTTTTTAATTAAAACCCATTACGCTGTTTTCACAAAAGTTCTGACATTTTCCAATGTTGTCTTATTTGGGATTTGTTCTCGTGTAAGAGTAGAAATTACACACATTTAAATGCGTGCATTCCACAGTTGTACAATGTAGTATAGTATGTTTTGTTACAGAAATAATATATATATATATATATATATATATATATCATTTTAAAAAACCCACATTGGTCTTAAAAAAAACACACTTCTTTAACACTTTTTATTCGCATCAGTTATGATATTGGGAACCATGTCATCTAAAGGCCAACGGTCGGCCGTCAGTCAGTGTGGGGCCGTCAGTGAGCGTCTGTCACTCCAGTTTCTGTGTGGTGTGTCCCGCACTGTTGGCCCTCGTCAACTGTTGTCGACTTTTTTCCACCAGTTCAGCATGTTGAATCGGCATCAGTGGAGCCTGTCATTGAATTAAATCACTCTAACTGGCAGTTCAGCTCAGCGCATTAGAGATTAAACGGAAGTGAGGAATGTAAACAAACAGCTTAAGTCAAGAGAGAGTGAGACTGAAACATCTCAAATTAAGATAAAGTGCAGTGAAGATACATTATACGTTACGTAGGGTAATAGTGTAATGTCAAAACCTGATGCAGAACAGCTCTCACTGTAACTTTATCACGGCGGCTGCTACAACATCATGTTCAGTCTCATGCCAGTTAGCAGCATTTTGTCAGCCATAAAGGGGCCTGTCTGAAACAAGAAAGTGATGTATGAGTTTTCAAAGAGACAACTACCACAACTCCACAGAGGCTGAAACATCTGGGGCCAAACTGTAGGAGCATCAGTCAACAAAACTGTGAAACTGTCAAGGTAAACACTGTGAAAAATCCAGTCCTGTTTCAGGAGACTCTTCTGTTATTTTGTCTTTTGGACCAGACCAACATATCACTGAAATCTTGCCTAATTGGCCTGTTGTAAAGGATGAAACCTTGATAGTGACAGACAGCAGTTGTTCGGCGCACAGCAGGTGTGCACACTTTCAGCACCACCAAGCTTCATGCCACCAACCTGCATTTCTCACTCGTACTCTCACCTGATTGGCTGGCTAATTGATTGGCTGTCAGAGTGACTGATGGTGTTGGTGCTCGTATCCAACATATCCAAGGTAACGCACTGAGGCGACACCCGAAAGCTCCCCAATCAGCATTTCTCAGTGAACAGAGCGAGAAGGAGAGCGAGTGTGTTCATCTATCATTCTGATAGTAACTGGTACAGCTCCCCCGAGTCTCGCAGTTGACCCCATTCAAACCGTCTATTAGTGAAACTGTACTGTCGCCACACACGATTGATGTGTGAGCTCCTCTGACCTCCTCATGTAGGCTAATGGAGCTCCATAATAACCTGCCCGCCTATTATGTGGTTGCTTCACAATGGTTGAGATGACATGAATTGTATTCTGTCCTCACCACACCACCTCTATTATTTCTGCTGCCATGGGTATGTGTGCGTCTATCGAGTGCGCAGTGAGACTTTCGGTGGCTACTGTCTTTTGTGGTTTGTGGATTTCTAACATGCAAAGTGTGTATTTATCGCAACTTTGAGTTGTTTCACTAATCTGTTGGAGGTATATCAGTGTTAACCTGTTGGCTCAATCTGTCCTGTTTTTCTTTTTACCCTTCTTTATTTTGAGATACCTGCTCAATACGGTGGCTGGGAAGTGCAAGCTTAAATTTGTCTCAAGCTTTGAAAAAGGGTTTCCCATTTGTAAATTTGTATTGCACTTCCCAGCCACCGTAACTCAAGCAGGTGTATCAACATTACTATAAAATATTACACTCAAGCACATTAGTGTTATATGAGCATGGCAGTGATATGGTCAGGACTGAAGGTCAGGACCATATTCTGGGGGAATCAGCTCTCAAAATATAAAGCTTTTAGAGACTGTTGCCTCCGTTGTCATGAAAATACACGGATCAGACTAATAACTGGAAAACAATCACTCACATCAGTGGAATCCTTTATGAAATGACACATAGTTTACTACTCCAGCAAGTAGGTCAAACCTTGATTGATTGGATAGATAGATAGATATTATATTATATTATATTAGAGGCACAAACTGTAGCTTTAATGAATCATGGTAACAGTTCTCTTGTCACAAAATATATTAGACCCCATTTCCATCAGAAGATGTTGAGCTTTTTTGATTGAGGCTGTTTTCTGAGCATTACGGTAGGGGGCGGGTCCTGTCGGAGCGTGGCTGGCCGGCTGGGCGTGTTTAGTCTTTGTGTGTGTGTGTGTGTGTGTGTGTGTGTGTGTGTGTGTGTGTGTGTGTGTGTGTGTGTGTGTGTGTGTGTGTGTGTGTGTGTGTGTGTGTGTGTGTGTGTGTGTGTGTGTGTGTGTTGTCCTGTCAGGCTGCTGTCCGCTCCGGCACGGCTCAGCTCAGCGCCGCAGACACTCACACAGAGGAGGCGGTGAGCCGCATCAGCGCTGCCGCTGCGCCCGAAACAAACCATCCGTGTGTCCACAGACCGCTGCCAGCGTTTCTCCACGGGCCGGTTGGATTAAACTGTGGCGTGTGCTGCCGCTGAGGGAGCTGGGAGCCTCTGCAGCAGGAAGGTCAGGAGCGGAGGATTGAGTCAGCGGAGGCGGGGAGGCTCAGGGACCCCGTCCGAGCACCGGGACCCCGCCCGGCCGCAGCCTCCACCGCTGCACTGGAGCTCCAGCTCGGTCTCGGCTAACATCCAGGTAACATGCATGGAGAGCTGAAGTTTCCGATGACACTCTGATCTGCCGTGTCCCGTGTAATTTCATTATACTGCTACAGATGTGCGACTTTACTCCAACTTTACATTGTGCATTGACTAAATAATTAGCAGCACGTTACTGCTGTGATATTCCTAAAAGTTTTTCTTAGCGGTCCTCAGCTTCTTCACGCTAGAAGTTTCTATAAGTTGCCATGATATCACCGCTCATTTAGTCTGTTTTACTATGAAAACTAAATCATCATATCTTTTTTAGCAACGCAGAGGAGAATTATGCTGTGGTACATCTAACTCACATTCTGCGTGGCAATAATTATAGACTGAAAAAATGTACAATTAAGTCAAATAAGATGTTTAACTGAAAATATATATAAAATATATATATATATATATATATACGCAAACATTTTGTTGATACCTTTTATGTGCAAAAATGACACTGCTGCTTTTATTAACATTTCTGAATATGAAAAAAAAAATACATATATTTTAAAACTCAAAATTCAGTCTGTAAAACAAACATGTTGTATATATATATATATATATATATATATATATATATATATATATATGTATATATTATAGAAATCAAATTATTTATTAATGGTAAAAAGAATCAGATTAAACAAAAAAAGGCTGAATCTTAGGCGGAGTCCTACAAACAAACAACAACTAAAACACAAATTTTGATATTTTCAGCAGTAGGCTCCACCTTGAGGCGATATTTCTTTCCTGTGCATGATATTGGATTTGCTGATATCTTCTAACTCAATTTGACCGATAGTTGATGCAGATACCGATATATGCATGTTTGATTTTTCACCTAATTGCACAGAACATCAAGTCTCTTCAACCACTATTTTAACCGAGGTCACATGTACAACATGCTATATTTATCCTTATGTCACAACTTTAAACAAAACTTTAAAATGTATCACGCTTTAAGAGGCTTGAGTGTTGCTCTCCTTGAGACATTCTTGATGATAGCCAAAATCAGGGCGAATTTGTCCCATGTCAGCTAATTAAATTCACATACATGTAGGTGTGTATTGTTTTTTTGTTTTTTTTTAAAATTTAAATCTTTTATAACCAGGGCAAACTGACCCGATTTTTTTCCAAAACATAAGAAAAAGACAACCCTAATTCCCCTAACCTACCCCCCCAAACCTAGCAAGAAATAAGTAAAAAGCACAGAAAACATAATATGAAAGAAATTAAAATTAATGTCACATAACAAAAGTGTCATCTTGCCGCCTGTAATATAGGCAGAAATGTTCATATCGGGCCAATGACGAAATTTCATTTTAAAGCCGTTATCTGCCGTTGCTGCTGACGTGTGGATATTATGGTGCATCGCTTCTTCCAACCATGATGCAGACTCATTTTAGCGACATAGTTAGTGTCTCTTAAGTTGAAAGTATCCAAAGTAGGGTTGCAAACACTTTCCTTAACTGATAACTAGTGAATTTAACAATAGATTAATCATTATTTTATTAATTTTATTCAATATTATATTCAATTAATTGTTATAATCCCTAATCTTATAATCCCTAGTCACTTTAAAATTGATTATTGGTAAATTTAACGATGGATTTATTGTTGTTTGAAAAAAAACTTAAAACTTTTTTTTATTTTGCTCATATGAAAGAATACTGAATGCGATTTTTCCTCAATAAAAGCTCACTGCGATAAATTTAATATACTCTGACAGCACTGCTTAGCCTATTGATTAATCGATGAAATTTCACGTTTGATTAAATTCTTAACGACTGATTAATTGGTCATCAATTAATTGTTATCATTGCTAATCCAGGGTCAGCAATTCAGATAGTGACCTCTCATCACCTTCACTGTCTCGGGGGCGGATGATGCCGTAGAAACGCCCCCTCTGGGTTTTCATCCCCTTCGAGTCAGTTCATTAAAAGCAGCGTGAGTCCATTTGTTTGTTACAAGCATCATTATCAGTCAGTTTGGTTTCTCCGTGGTGCAGAACAGTGAGTTTGTTGCAACCTTGTGGAAATTATTTGGCATTTTCTGTCACTGTATGGTCCATAGTATAATTCCTAACCTCCCGGAAAGTAGAGTACTGTTTCCTCAGGGGACGTCTCCCTGGCAGATAAAGGAGCCCCTGTTTTAGTTCTGTTAATGAACCGCCGGTGTCTGTTATCTCAGCAGCCATAAAGCCATCCTGGTAATATCCTGGTACGTGAGTTTGATCATGCTGAGGAGGAGAGGAGGGTCGGGGTGGGGAGGTGAGGCGAGGCCATCCAGGGCGAAGGATTAATCTTCCACACGGTTACCATCGGAGGCACATGGGGACAGAGCACGGCGGCACAGTTACGGTGAAGCGATTAGTGTTTGTGACGGACCTATTGCTTTGTCTCATGAGGACAGGGACGCACACATAGACACACACACACATTCCTGCACCTCCTCTGCTTATGGATCAGTAGTTGCAGTTGTCATGTGTGTGTAATGTACAGCGCTAATGATGCACACACACACGGGATGATGCTGTCGAGTTTGTGTGCACACAGAACATTCAGAGGTGTATCCTGAGCGATGTACACGCATGCTTGCATTATTTGTATTCTGGTGTGTGTGTGTGTGTGTGTGTGTGTGTGTGTGTGTGTGTGTGTGTCTCTGGGTGAATGAGAAGAGAGGAGAATACAGTGGGTGATGGAGGGAGGAGGAGGAGCAGGAGAAGGAGGTTGAGAGGAGAATGAGAAGAGGATTGGGGGAGGACAGAGGAGGAGGAGGAGGAGGAGGAGGAGGAGGGAGACTTCTCTCCAGTGTTTTTCCTGCTCTAATTTGCTTTGACAGCTGCTCCATTGGCTCAGGCTCTGAACAAGCCTTTACGTTGCATTGGAGGGAGAGAGACACTAAGTATTCCTACTGTCTCTCTAACTTGGCTTAATTGGTGATGCTACAGTAGCTACAGTCACACCGGTGCAGCTCTGTACTTTCACTGCTGACTCTGTAGCAGCCTCTCGTCTTGCTAATTATCCAGTTCCTCCACTTTGCGTTATAAACCAACCCAAACGAAGATTTTTATCTGTGAGAGTAATTAGGACAGAAAGGGCTCATTATGTTCAGTTTGTGTTATTTAATAAACTGGAAATGTATCCGTTTTAATTCTAAATTTTGGAGTCTGATCTGATCTACTTTCGATCTGCTCAAAAATCTACACATTCAGACACTTTTTTGAAATAATAAGCAGATTTTTTTATGTTTTCTCTCTGACTGCCAGAGTCCTCTAGTAGTAGGGTTTCCCCTTTAAAGTCAAACCATCAGTCGGAGACTCTGAGTCGACTGAGACTGCTTCAAGTTGAGTTGTCGTTTCATTTTTTTTCCTGTGCAGTGAAAAAAATAGCATATTATAAAACGATGATGTTTTTGTATTGTTAGACGATATTTTTCGTCATATTGCACAGCCCTACTTCTTAGAACATTTTGGTCCCCAGATTTTGCTATGGACTCAACTCATCTACTTCTAAAGAAAAATAAAAAATAGCTAAAACAGTTGACTCTATGAACAGCAACTATTTATTAACAATGTAGTTGTCTGCCCAGTACTTCTGCATAGTGTCCCCACTCTTTATAGTGACAGTTTTCCATATATGGTTGGTGCAGTTGTTTTTTTAGCCCAGTCAACAGAAAAAAAATGATGCCATTGTACGTTTCTGCAATCCATTAATGTGGATGTTTGCAAGTTTCAAACATATCATATCAACATTTCTAAAGCGGAGGGGATGGAGGATGGCTTGACACAGACGTCTGCCAAGCCAAAGACCACTGTTCAAGACCAACACACAAGTCACTGCAGCTTTTTAGGCACCAAATGTGGGTGTTTTCTGGCGACCTCGTGCTATTTTTCATGCTGGGATAGTGTCATGAAAAAAGCAGTTGTGTTTTTTACCAAGACATCACTGCTTTTCCAAAGGGAATTGTGTCCTCAAAACCGTGAAATTCAAGCCAAAATAGGATCTTTTCCGAACCAAAACCAAGAGTTTTTGTGCCCTAAACTAGCCACACATTCACGACAGTGTTTGGGAGTAGCAAAACTTTATGAATTAAATCTTCCCTTTGAACTGTATTTCCCCACAGTGAAGTAGCAGTGGAACAGGTAGTGTGGTTATAAAAAAAATCACGTAATGTTTAGCATTGTGCTAACAAACAGCACATTACTACACTTTAATTATCAGCTGTAACAACATTGTAATGGCGTATACTGTTTTCGCCTTGTGAGTCTGTGTGTGTGTGTGAGTGTGTGTGTGTGTCATCATGTCATCATGTCATCATGACAAAATGTGGTCCTAGTGACATCCGTTGCATTGGGGACAACCAGAGACGTGATTTTAAGTACTTAAGTGAGTGCTTATATGTTCTTCTGTCTGTCTTTGCACAGATCTTTTTTATCTCAGCGTGACTGTAACAACTGGGCATTCATAAAAATTAGCTCACGGTAGTTGGGATCAAAAAAAGGCAGAGCTTGAAGATGGTTGCTTTTCCATTTTACGCCCTTGGCTATCAGTGTTTCTGTTTTTTATTTTGTTCCTGTAATAGATTAAACCACAAAATAATAGGGCACACATTTGCTTATTGAACTACTTCATAGTGAGTGTTTCTGGATTTGAAATGTTTTTCTGAGTAGCTTGCTGCTGTTGTGTGAAATGTTGTTTCTGTTTCTTAACTTGGTTAAAGAAGTACTTTGCAGCTTCATTAGCTACAGTTTAGTTGCTTCCTTTGACATCGGATATTACCAAAAAGTTTTAAGCTTAGGGCTTACAGGCACAAAGAACGTCTCGAGGGACAGTTAAACACATTTTTGCTTTTGTTCTTACATGGGATTCATTGACAAAAAGAAAAATAACTTATACCATCAGATCCTTTAAAGCATGATCATGAAATCCTCAACCTGACAGGCTCCCTGAGGTGTCCAAAGAAACCGAAAACTGTACACCGATGCATGATCGAAGACACCATAATAACCCGTGTCCAAATTCAAAGAATGATTGGTGTGCTCGGTCACCTGCCTGTGATGATACGTTACGAGTGTGTTTGTTTTTTACCTTCATACTATTATTTCAGCTTATTACATCTCACAACCTGTTTTTACATGCAGACGAAGTGACAATTAGGCTTTAGACAGAGCTCTGGTTTGTGATGTTTGCAGGACTTGTGTTAACTCGCACACAGACAGATTTGCACACACACACACACACACACACACACACACACGTTTGGCTTCAGTCTAACTAAAGCTGTATGTTTGAGATGGCTTGGTTGTCTTCTCTCCATCGGCTTGAGTTTAGCTGATTTGCTAAACATTTAGGGACTGTTTGGCGCAGTTTACGTGGTTTTCATTCTTCATTTTTGGATAATTTTGGCTGTGTTCATGCATATGGCATACATTTTGGCAGGATTGTGTATTTTTCTTTAATCTCGGAATTTCCAGCTCAGCTCCTACAATAAGTCTAAAATACCCCGTGGAAACAAAACTGTTACATTCATAGTGTTAAGTGCAAAAAATGCCACTGAAACACATTCAATAATAAAAAAAAAAGAATCTACTTAGCATGTAGTATATAGAAAATGATTCCATTTTTGTGGTTTTTTTTCTTCTAAAAACATGGTGGCATCCTGACAAAAACCTGGCATTTAAAGGGTTAAAATTCTGATAATTAATGAATAGTGTGGCACAAAATATAATGATGTATAAAAATGAATTCTTTATCTAATCGTGACAAAAATCTGGCATTTCAAGGGCTAAGTATTGAAAATGAATGAATAGTTGATATTTATGATTTGGGCTGATGTTGGTTTAAGCACTAACTCAAAGAAAGTAGAAAATTATATTAATATATAATATTTTCTAAAGCTTGATTTTGAAAAGTATATTTTATTTGCAGAGAAATATGAGTGTGTGTAATATTAAAGCGAGCTCTCAGGGTTGAACGCTCTCTGTAGTGACAAAAAGTTACGTGTACATTTGCACACATGTAGTTTTTGGCAGTGGGGGAGAAAAGCTGGAGAAGATGGATGAAAGGAGGTCGAGAGTAGACGCCGAGGAGAGATGGATGAGCAGAGAGCAGCAGACAGGGGAATGACAGAATATTGTGACAGATAGCTGTGGGACAGAGGGTAGTATGTCATCATGTAGCACCCTATGGGCGTCATACGTCAGCTGTCACAGCGGTATGTACACCGTCCAGCCTCTCAGCTGCAAAACTCCCCTGGCCACATGCCACACTTGACTATTTTCTCATGGAAATGGAACCGAGTGCTGGAAATTGCTCCGTGCTCAGTCTGCTGAAATAAAACTTCATCTTCACAGCACATTAGTTTTGATAAGAAACTCCAAACTCTCAACTGAAGTCCTGATATTGGGTGCCTCATAAAGATGACAACAAAGAAAAACCCTGACAGGCTTGCACAATAGGAATAAAGTATATATCACGAAGATGAATTGGCACAATTAGTTTGATCGAGATAAATGCAAATATAAGCATTTTATTCATGCATCATTTCCCATTTCTGATTTATGTGTCCTGATTGATAAAGTGTGACCACTGAGAGATTCTGGACTGGACTGTGAGCTAATCGATTGGTTGTTGTTATAGTTTAGTAATGTGGGATGCAGACAGTTTTTTTTTTAGTGACAGATTAATCAACTGAAGAAAAAAATAGGCCGCTGCACCTCTATCTGCCCAAGTGGCAAGATGGAGCAGTCAGGAGATATAATTTATGACTTGTTTCAGGTGCAGTTTCATTTGTTTATGTCCTGTAAGGAGGCAGGTTAGTCTACAAGTACCGAGAACGTGACTCACAAATCAAGTAAATTTGTGGACTTTGGACTTGTCATTTAAAAAACAAATATTTCAGTAGCTGGCACAGTTTTCTTGCATAATGTGGGATAATTACCAATATTTCAGGGTGCTTTTAATTTTACCTCAAATATTTTTTATTTTCTGTCCACTTGAGTTTCTTGTCCTATCTGACTTTGTTGTAGCAGTATTTCAAAATCTCAGCAATTAGATTGGTTAGTGCAGTCTCATTATAATCAATAACAAACCCAAGCTGTAATAAACCAGAATGATCCTTTCAGGTTTTTACGCCTCTGCACTGACGATGTTTTCAGGTCGTCCGTATGACCATCTCATTCTCATGAATGCATTATCTCAACAACACTTTAAGGGAATTTCTTCAAATTTGGCACAAATTTCCACTTTGACTCAAGGATGAACTTATTAGATTTTGGTGGTCAAAGGTCAAGGTCACGGTGACCTTGTCTCTCATTCTTGTGATTGCAATATCTCAAGAACACCTTGAGGGAATTTCTTCAACTTTGGCGCAAATGCTGTGCAGTGTGCTTCTGGGGGCGTTTTGGTCCCCAGATTTTGCTGTGAGTAAGTGCTCTTGACTTTCATGCAACACTTTGATACAAGAAGCAGCAAAGAAAAGAGACATTCTGCTTGGAAGTGGTGAATTTTCAGCTGATGGCAGTTTATTATGATAGAGTCTCTGGCTTTTGTTCGATATCCAGTGTCGGCCAAACATGTTGTTGCACTGCTGTCGTTAGCGCAGTTAGCTTGTTTACTTTATTATATGAATGCTGCTGTCAGACTGAATATCTCATGGAGCCCGTTCAAACTTTAAAACTTTGTATGTAAAACAAAATGAATCATGGAAAATTCAAATTGAACAGCTAAATCTGATTTGACAGTCAAAATCCTGAGTCGGGTACAGCGCTACCGACTTGTTTATTGTATTTTTTAAATTTCTCTCTAACCCTCTGCCCTCATTTTGGTTTTGCTTAGACTTTTCCTTAGTTTGCAGGACATATTAACGCGTGATAAAGACTAATGCGTCAGATTTTATTCCTGATCTTTGGAACAGTGTGTATGATAAAAGAATATCAAATCAAAGGTCAACTGCTGCACCTTTTTGGTCTTTTTGAATGTTATCTGCTCACTTGTCCTCATGTGTGGCACTTAAGTCACATGAACAGGTTGTTGCATACCAATATCGATGCAATAATGGCTGTTAACTGTCAGATCTACTTTAAGTGACTCATTCAGTGAAGTCTTGCAGTGTTCCTCCGCTCTTTAAATGCAGCTTTATTTTTGCAAGGATCTCTCTGCGACTGCTTGTTTTCATTTTATTTCCTCATCAAGTTAACAAGCTCAGCAGCTTAATTAAATGAATGAGTTGGTGGTTTTGTGTGAATGGATCATAATCAGTACAGGCAGCTTCAAGTGCAGCAGCTGGAGCGCCAGCATCACTGCGAGAGTGTGTGTGTGTGTGTGTGTATTGCCTGTTTTCTGCGTCTGGGGACTGGAGCTTGGAGCAAAGGATTGTGGGTGCAGTCTGGTTCTGGTTGACTAGCCTTGACAGCGAGAGAGAGAGATAGACAGAGAGAAAGAGAGAGAGAGAGCGGGTGATGGTCTGTAATTAGTGCTCAAGGCCGACCGACTGCCACATTCCTCATCTGTAAATGACAGAGTGCAGGCCGGACTCTCTCGCTCTCTGTTTGTCTGTCGATGTCCCTCGTTCCTCCTGCTCCAGTTTGGTCAGACAGTCTCCAGTTGTTTCCACATCACAGCGTTCAAATCTCCAGAGGAGCGAGGAGATGAAGGCGGTCCTCATCGTCGTCCTCCTCCTCCTCTTGTGCCTTTTTACTCGCTCGTCCTCTCCTCTTTCTGTCACACTGACCATCCCTTCATCTTTTCCACTTCAACATCCAGGCTTTAAACCTGTGGCCTGTTGCTTGAAGTATTAGTTTTTCTGAAAAGGACTTCACATCAGGTTTTGATTTCCTTGGTAAAGTAATTTAAGACAGAGGCAACATATCAAACTGATTTAGTCTAGAAAAAAAGCTGTTTACTACGGAGCAGCTTAAATACCAGGAATGCATCATAATACGGGCACATCAGCATTATTGGCTGATCGGCATAGTAAACAAGAGAGAATGAAAGAGATTAGTAGATGTAAAAGACGCTAAAAAAGCTAAAAAAAAAATGTCCAGTGAACTAAATTCAAAATTATACATTTAAAAATATTTTACAATATTATAATCATTTTTAAGCTTTTTTTTAGATCATTTCTTGATTTGTATTTTTTTTAGTTTACTTTTTTTGTTGTTGTTGTTTGTTTTGTTTGGACCTTTTTAGCAAATTTTCTGGCAATTTTCTTGTACTTTTCACAGATTTTTTGCTAACCTCTGCCGTCATTTCTTCTTTTGTTCCTCAGTACCTTCTTCCCATGTTTTTGGAAATAAAACCAATTTGCAGAGGTCTGAAAAGATTAAATATATTATTTGATTGTATTTGAATCTTTTCTGAGCAAGTTATATGTGAAAGGAATTAAAAACCCATCCCATAGACGCCTGTGAAGTTCAGTGATTTAAGCAAATAATAGCCTGGGCTGTTAATGGAAGTTTTACAGTATGATGGTGTAATGAAATACTCCTTCAGTGGGTTTTACTTGCTTAAACTCTGTTTTCTATCATAGTTTGAATGTACCGAAT
The DNA here is from genome assembly GCF_008729295.1 of Plectropomus leopardus. Taxonomy (NCBI): domain Eukaryota; kingdom Metazoa; phylum Chordata; class Actinopteri; order Perciformes; family Serranidae; genus Plectropomus; species Plectropomus leopardus. The sequence continues at coordinate 2,537,930 of NC_056463.1, forward strand.
GTTTTCCAACCTTCACTATTCTCTCATCCCACTTTAGCACCCACTCGATTCATTCTTACACCTCTTCAGAGAGTATCACCTTAAAACAAGTCTGTGTAGTATCTGTGTGTGTGTGTGTGTGTGTGTGTGTGTGTGTGTGTGTGTGGCGGTCGGATGATTTGCGGTACAGATTTACTCCCGGGTCTCTCCCTCCTCGGTGTGATGGATAGCAGGGTGCCGGCCGGCTGTCCTCGGTGTCTCACTGTGCTTCAGTCTGTATGTGATGGAGTCCATAGAGAAAACACAGCCGATATTAAATCATTCTCCTTTTTTTTTTTTTTTTTTTTTTTTTTTTTACAACAAGGCAAGAGGGCACCAATCAGACTGTCTAATATTTTATCTGCTGCAGCACTTCTATCTTCACATACTCATGTTTTTGGTTAAATCTAGAGAAATGGAAAACAAAGATACCAAATTATTGAAATCAGGAAAGATTTCATGAATAAAACATCAGTATTTCTTAACAAAGATTATTAGTATTGATTAATATATGGCACCTTTGGTTTTAATATTTTAGGGCATGCCCGTCGTCATCATGTGAGTAAAATATTACACTACGAATTCAGCTATTAGTCAATAAAAAGTGAGTTAAGAAGCTACTTTTTCATCCAGTTTGTGTTGAGCAACAGAAGTCACATATCAAGCAAGACTGGGAAAGAATTTCACTTTCAAAACATCAGTAATTACTGTCCCCAGTTCCCAAACACTTACCGAGTGTTGTTAAATGGAGAGGTGATGTAACACAGTGCTAAGCATGCTCATGTCCCAGCTGTGTTTGAGATGTGTTGCAGGCAGCAACTTTAGAATAAGTTTATATTGTACAAAAAACAATTGAGTTTATGAATTTAAACATTAAATGTCTTATATTTAATGAGACATTTTCATTTTCTGACTGTTTTCACTTGATTACTGGTTGAAAATGATCAGCAAGTCATTGCTTTCCCTTTTTTTAACGTTTTAGACAGTGTGGCAGGGTTTGTTAAAAGAACTGGATGCAGTTCTTATTTTATTTAAATTTATTTCTATTTTTTTATTTTTGGCTTGTGCCTCTATTCAGAAAGGACAGCTTGAGTGTGAAAGGGAGAGGAAGAGGGGAGAACGTGCAGCAAAGGGCAGCAGGTTGAAGTTGCTCAGTGGCGAAACAATTAATGCTCTATTTCTGCTGTATGAAAATACCCAGATCGAGGGGCGACCTCTCATATAGCGTCTGACTTCCTTTTTAGTGCTCCACTAACATGAATGAAATGATTAAATCACACAGCTCCTCTAGACCTTCGAAATGTTGTGGATGGATTGGATCAAATCTAGGTAGTAAAAATAAGTCATTTGGCGAGGAGCTGAAAGAGATAGATGTCTCTTTTGCAGTGTAATGTCTATGGGAAAAGTCTTTTTCGGCCCAACATCACATGATTGTTTGGTCACTTTGGTAAATTGGCTTCAGAGTCTGGCACAATTTCTGGGGGTTTGGCAGGTCCTCTTACACAGAGTTCGCCATTTAGTTTCTACAATTGCCCAAATACTTCTAACACTGGCTCTAGAGAGGGGCAACTGTGTTTTCCTGTTGGCCAGCGTAGTTATCCAACACCCTTTGCACACAGTTTTTCTGTTGGTTGCAATGCGCAACATCTCTGCTAGATGCCAATTAATCCAACTCAACCTTTAAAGGTTTTAATCTGCTCTGTTGTTGTGTTTCAAAAAAGTGCTTGAATTCTACATGTATACAGTGCATGCAGAATAAAGAGCATGCCTGCCAGCTTGGAACTGAGTCAGGATTTGCATTTTAAGTCCAGATTCAAATACACTCTGATATTTGATCTGAGTAGTTTTTAGATTATTTGTTGGTTCCTCTTCCTGTTATAACAGTGCACAACAGTTGCATCTGAACAACTACAAGTCACATAAAAATGTCTCCCAGCTTGTGTTTTCTGTGTGTCTCTTGTTGAGAAAGTCGTGACAGCAGCTGTGGGATAGAAAACGTTAGTGTGTGTGTTTGTGCACCTGCAGGATGGCAGGTAGCTGAACATGGACGGCAGCATCACATTGATGAAACAGCTCATGGCATACTAAAATATTTATAGCAGTTTTTCGACCAGTCTTTGCTTCTTCAGCTGCTGCTGGCTGAAACGGGAATCCTCCAGATCTGCCATAATATGAGAGACTGCTGAAGTTTGTGTTTTAAAAGTGGTATCGATCTGAATTATCAGAGGGGTAGTCGTGTGTAGTTTCTTTTAAATGCACTTAGCATCAACAGTAAGCAGGCGCGGTACGATTGTTGCCATATTGGTGCATGAATAGACTCAGTCTGTGAAGTGTTAAACTTTAGAGGACGTCTCACGCTGCAGTATTCATTACAGCCATTTGTGTTTTATATGAATGTTAAAATATACCATATGTTCCATGAATGTTGCATATAAGTGTGGTATAACAATAAAAAACATTAACACGGGCAAAGCTCCACCCACCTTAGAGACAGTTTGTGCTCGTTACGTGGAGCTTTATTTAGAAATTGGTTTGTGTCATTAAAAAACAAAGAACTTAAATTAAATTTAAAATGTCTAATAAAAACATAACTCCTCGTAAAAATTATATACTGAAATACAATTTGCACTACAAACTCTAGTTTAAAGATTCATTCACGGTTTGTGTTGGACACTTTGGGGCAGCAGAACAAGTGATAGATTAGAGCTGAAATTATTAGCCAATCAATGGAAAATTAACTTCTGAATTTTCTAAACGAAGAAGTTAACATCCGGGTCACACAGATAGTACAAATTAAATATTAAAATCGTATTCGGCCCGTTTTTTCCTTCTTTTTTTTTAAAATTCAAAAAACAACGTAATTAAGTTTTTTTTGTTTCTGATTGATAAACTAACAAAATAACAAATCGTTTTTGCCATATTCCAATTTTAGATTCTCAGTTGAATATTAAATATTAAAAGAATGAATGATACACAGATTGATTTAAAAGAAAACAAGGCATGTTTTCCTTTTTAAACTGAACACAAAACACAGCCATTTAAAATTGTCGAGTCAAAATAAAACCATAAGTCCTTCCCCAGTCCTAAAAAAAATTTGACATGCCCCCCCACCCTTTTTTTGCCCCACTCCCCTCTCATAAATACCAGAGGGGAGTCCCTAAGTTATATTTGAATTTTCACTTCAAATCCTGTCCTGAATTCATTATGTCTTTAAATATGATATAGTTATGAAAAAGAACCGATGAGGAGAGTTTCAGAGAATGTATGATCTTTAAAATAGCCTTAACATTTCGGAAAAAGACATCAAATCTTAGCGGTAAAAATGAGTACGAACCCTGCACATTGATTCAAGGTAAGTGCGGGCACAGATGTTACTTTCAGAGGTGTAATTGAAAAGAAAGATTGTAGTAGTGGCCAAAATACCAAAATACCATAGCAACGCAGCATCGCTGCTTCTTTGTGTTGGTGTGTATAGACACTCTGAACATGCCCAGCTGTATTTTGTTTGTTCCATCCTTTCCAGCGCCGAAACAACTGTGTGATTACTGTCAGTACTGGTGTGTCACGGCCTGTCACACACTGACAGTTAGGATGAGTGGGAGGGAGGCGAGCTGTGTGTGTGTGTGTGATCACTGACCTTTATCTCCGACTCCTCTCACCTCCTGTGTGTTTGTGGTCTCTGGAGTACTTATCCTCACATAAATGTTCTTTTCTGAGTTTTGGGTGCAGTGCGGTTGTTAATTGTTACATTAGCATGATGGGGAATCACATGCAGGCTAGTTAGAGCATAATGGGCCTGTTATATTCCTGCAAGCATGATGCTGATGAGCTGTGTGATAAAGCAGCTGCTGCCTGTGAGTCTGAGTTTCTGTTGCAGCATGACTGCAGATAAGAGGCGGAATTTAAAGGAACGTTCAGACTTTTTGGGAAATGTGCTTGTTTGTCTTTTTTTGCCCAGAGTCAGATGGAAAGATTAGTAACTGTTTCGTTTCAGTTATCCTACATCTTCCTGCCATTTTGGGCAAAATAACAACAAACTGATAGAAATTTGTCAAGCACCTTAAATTTTGTCACATGGTTTAAAACGTCTTAGCAATCCCGTTATTGTCTGAGCAGTGTTTAAGCTAGTATTTTTCAGTTGCAATGTCGGATTCAATTAATTTTTGCATTAGTAGACACGTTTACATGAGCCTACTAATCTGATTAGAATAGATTTCAAAGTCCAAACAGATTAAACATTACACATTTAAACACCTCAATCAGCGTAAACAGGCCCAAACCCATTCAAATTTCAATCAGTTGAAGAGGGAAAGTTAAAACCTTTTCATGAACAAAAGAAAATTTGTGTCATGTACTGTAAATAAGACGCTGATTCATCTCTGGCTGCGTTCCCTCTGCGCATGCTCCATCCTCACGTAAGGGGACGTGACATCGTATGTTGCTCGAGAGTTTGTTATTAATCCAAACTCTTAAAGAAGTGGACATTATTGGACGCTGAACAGATGATAAATATCCATTTTAGCAGTTTGTTTGAGTTAAGCTTCTGGTTGTCAGAAAAGACGCTCAAGTGGCTCCAGAGAGAGAGATGACCGAAATTTAATAATGTTTGAGCTTCGATTTTGAACATCGATACTGCTGTCAAGTCCTGTGGGTCCTATGACATCACACCTCAAGTCGAGTCATTTAAATCCAGTCACTAATCACAAAAAAAACTCCGTCCATAACCAAACCTTGTAGCACGTCCCGTCAATTAAGTATCGTATTCCAGTGTTATAATCCACAGGATTAGAGCTAGTTAGCTAAATAAACGAGGTTTCACAAGGTTTCATTGTGATGTGTTCAATGTCGGCTCAGTAAAATGACTATTAGGCAAAGGTAAATAAAACGTCCTCATGATGTGTTCAAATGTAACATCAAGAAAACGAAAATCTAGTTTTTGTTGAGAAACCTGAGTAATTGTGAATAATAGCTGTTTGGAGGAGAAATTTGTTTTCTCAGAAATATAAAAGAAACTTGTTAAGCAATAAAAGCAAAACCAGTTCTGTTAAAAACATATTGCCACTTTGTCTCGATAATATTATCAATATCAAGAAAAATTAACGATCCCCATCCCTAATCAGAGGATATCTGTTATTTATTTTTCACTGCAAAAAAATGCTTTTGTGGGGTGAGACTGTGTGAAAAGTGTCAGTTGTGTGTGTCTCATGGTCAATGCGAGAGTTGGCAATTTATTTTTTTTGTGCACAGCTGCTCCGCTTACATGTGTCTGCGCATGTAAACACCAGATCATCACCAGACGTCCCATGTAAACAGTTGAACCGAAATCTTCAATCTTTAATCTGATTGATTTGATCTGATTGAGCGTGCATGTAAACGCAGCTAATGTTGTGTTTATGTGACCGGGATGGGGTTTAAGTTATAACGCCTGTTTAATTTACCCAATTAGACAATTAAATCTGGTTAGTTTGTGTAAATAATTTTAATGTTAAAATCATCATTTGAAACAGGAAAATTATCAAATTACTAGAGCTTCAACTTCTGATTTATACCTATCTGAACTGTTAAACAAGTCAAAGATGCGGGCATCCCAAAGTGTACGAGGTGTATTGTTTTTATAACAAATTTTATTTGTGAAAGCAGGTGAAAGTTTATTAACATATGCTTGCACGTCACCTTATTTTTATTTCACTGAAACTAGAAAACCATAATGCAAGTTGTAAAAGAGAAGAAAAGAAGACAAGGGAAAAAACAAGTAAACCCAAACCAAAAAGCAACAAAAAACTAAGTAAATAAAGTGCATAGATAAAAGAGAAAATTGTGTGTGGTTAACATTGTTATTTAAAGGAGTAAATTGGATAAAGTGACACCAGCATACTTATAAATCAAGTTCTGAGGGGCAGATTATGCATCAGTCAAACAGGACATAGATTTTATTCTTAATCTGAAGGAATGATTGATAGATTATTAAAATAATAGTCCCAATAGTTGAAAAAAACCATCAGTAGCTCTCTGTATTAGGTTTACTGACAGTTTGGCTTTATATTGCAAACCAAAGTGGCAAAAAAACATGTTTTCTTCAGAACCAATGAAGAAATAATTGAAATTGATTAAACATATAGTGTTGTTGAATTATCCAATAAATTCCTGGAGAAGGCCGAGGCCATAATTAAAGAACATTTTCAAATTCTGAGTGGAGAAAAACATTTCAGTCCCTATCTGAAGCACAATGACTCACAGAGTTTAACAACACAAATTTATTGAAGATAGTTAATCCCCTCTAATTAAATTGTTACTCACTATTATTCATTTTGTCACCTCCTTGTTTGGAAATTCATGAAGTCTGTGTCCCATGCCAATAAAGCATCGAATGATCTGAATTTAAACAGAGACAGAGGGAGAGCGTGACAATTGGCTTCATGTAAAAATCAATGCGGACGTCGTTAATAATTAAAATGTTTTTGTATTCGATGAAAATGGTAAAAAGTAATGGAAAGAAAGGCGGCCCGGAGACAGGGCAGCATTTTGAGACTGTGTCGCTGTCCAACTTTGCCAGCAATTACAACAGGCAACCTTTGATTTTTATTTATTTTTTTTTTTTTTGGACCAAAATGTCAATCCATGTCCACGATAACGCTGACTCATAACTGCTGCCCAAATGCCTGCAGCTTAACAACCGAGAGCACTGGAGTTATGCTGCTGGTATCAGTGAGATTACTGCTGAATGTGTGTGTGTGTGTGTGAATGTGAGTGTGAGTGTGTGAGTGATAGAGAAGGAGGGAGACAGACTGATGTGGATAGAAAGAGACAGAAGACGAGTCTTTGTCCTTTTCTTTGATCTCCTGCACGCAGTTGGGATTCGGTAGATTTATCTATGAGGCTGCTTCCTGTTTGACACTTTTGCCTGTAAGGTTCGTGTAAATGAAACCTCTCTCAGAGGCTATTATGTCATCCTATCCACCTGTGTTTGTGTGTTTGTCTCCGTCTTTGACAACACACACACACATACACACACTTGACAGGCGCCAGTCTCTGTAATATCTGCAGACAGCTCAGTGGTCCGTCCCAGCGCTGGCAGATGGTGTTCATTGACCGGTGCCCTTTCCCTTATTTCCTTCCATCCCTCCATCCTAGATCCCTTCTTTGATTGATTGCACACAATAAAGTCCCCTCTTCATGTCCCCTTTGTATTTTTAAACAGAGCTAAACAATGACAGCGTCACACCTCTCCAGTGTGTGATTTTAGACAGCATGCCGGCATCACGGAAAACAGGAAGTCCCAATCAAATCGGAAGGACGTGCCTGATCAAGGCATTTTTTTAAGTGATCGGGATGGCTTATTTTAGGCACACGCCCTGCCAGATCCTTTGTTTTAACTGATATTGGTTTTTCGGGGCCGATACAGATTATTAGTAGTTAATTAGGAACCGATATGAATTTACAATAAAAATGAAAATCTTTCGATCAGTATTTAGAATTTGGAATCTAATAAACTCTGTTTAAATGCATTAAATGCCTTTAACAAGTGTTAAATCAAAACTGAAATGTTCCACATCATATACAGCAAGTTCCCAGCAACTTTTTTTATAAAGTCAAGTTAAATCAAAATAAAATTAGCTCCCTGAGATTTTACAAAGTAAACGTTACTCCCATGCTGACCCTTTCTGTGCACTTTTTAATTAATACATTTTACTGGTGATCATTAAAATAAAATGGCGATACAGATAAGCGACACAAAGCCTGTTTTTTGTTTCGTTTAAGCTGCTACATCAATTTAAGTTCAATTGAAATTTTTGTTGTTAATTTTTAGAGAACTAGTTTAACTATGATGCTGCCATAAGCACAATTTAAACAGATTTTTATATGTTGACAGGGACTATTAAAGTTCAGCCACTTTGAAGTGGAATTGTGATTTTATTACTTATTTATAGTGTTCTGTACTTTGTTATACAATGCTTCACTAAATGGATTTAAAAACAGTTTTATAAGTCACATTTTAAGTGTTTACTTGCAGTTACAGTTGCTTACTTTGTTGAAAAAAAATAGATTGAGTGGAATTATGATAAGAGCCAATTAAGATCTTTTTACTTTATTTATTTTTGTAAAAATAGAATAAAATCCCTCAAGGAACTGTTGGGATGCAGACATTTTTTCTTGCATTGCAGAGCTATTGAACTGTCAAGCAAATGCACTGGATTGATTTTAATAACTTCAAAGCGCTTAAACTGTGTGTTGTGCAGCTGTATTATTCAGGTAAATACAAGGATCGGATTCATAGTCATTCATAGTCATATTGCCTCTGAAAGAAACTCTTCTTGCTTCGTTTGTCGAAACACTTTGTAGGCTCTGCTTTTCAAAGTTTGATGCCATTACGACCCCCTGCTAAAAGCCTAAAGGTAAGACATTATACTGGCTCTTTATTCTGCTATTGTACCTTTTATACAGAACATTAAGGCGGGATATTCCCGCTTTGAACAGACTGTGTAAAATGGGCTTTAGTCCGTCCCTTCCTTCATCCAGTCTGGATAAAGACATGTCCCTCTCCAGCCTTGAACTCTGAAAGCCCTCACCAGATAGAAGCAATTGCCAAGGATTTAGTGCTTCACACTGTGCCGTGCATGTGTAGTATGCATGTGTTTGTGTGTGTGTGTGTGTGTGTGTGTGTGTGTGTGTGTGTGTGCAGACAGATGAAATAGTCTGCCAATTTACCCTCTGTAAAGTCTGTCTGTGTCCAGCTTCACTGCTGAGGGATGAAGCTGTTTGGGTGCAGTTTATAGAGTACTAATTCTCAGTAATTAGCTGGGAATTGGTCTGTTTTATGTAAGTTTTGTCTTCCCTTGAATACTTTTCAAAGTGTTTTCCAATTAGATTTTCACTTCTGTGAAGCAGTTTTTGTTCTTTATGCCTTTTTTATACTTTGAGATGAGTCTGCGTTAATGGACTTCTCTGTGGTTTGGACACGGCTGTGATGATGAGCGTTACAGGTTTAATGCAGCACTTAAATTCATTACGGTCGTGTGTATCTTCCTCTTTTAAGACAGGATATGTCACAGATACTGAACTGTCTTTGCTTTTATAAAAATGACAGGAAACCAGGGGCCAATCGCATCAGCCCCATACATGTTCCAAGGATTTCAGGATGCTTCTAGGATTTTAGGACATTTCTGAGATTTTTGGACATTCCTTGGATTTAAGTATGTTCCATGGGATTTTATGACATTTCTAGAATTTAAGGACATTTTTAGGATTTTAGGACATTACTCAGGTTTCACCTTATAAGAAGTATAAAAACAGTTCCCAATGTGAGTCATTTTATTTTGATTGTAAATTAGAAAATGGTTGGGGGGGGCCACCTGGAAACGTATCAGGAGCCAGATTTGGTGCACGTACCATAAGTTGAGTAAAGGGATGTATCTTTCTATTTGTGGTCAATGATTCAATACAAAAACAATAGAGATACTGTTAGACTTGTAATAATATGATACACAAACATTCACTGACGATATAATGCAAGGCCTCAGGTTTGATTCTAGTTTTGGGACTTTGATGGCGCATCATTTCCCTCTCTGTCTCCCCACATTTCCCGTCTACCTCTTGACTGTGACCTCTCAAAAAAAGGCAAAAAATTATCTTAAAATAAAGAAAAATGACAAAAACTGTTTGATATTACAACAGTTAGACAGATTGTCTCTTGTAAAGTCACTTAGACTTAATAGATTTAATGAATTCTTAAAATATCCTCCACAACATGTATTTTTTCTTTCTCTCTGCGGCCTCCCAACATTTAAAAACTACATAGCACTGTACAAAGAACAAGCATTTTCTATTTAGAAACAATTAAAATAAATAATCATTGTACCAGAGGCAATGCGACGCAGCAGAGCAACCTTGTGGGTGTTTTTACATTTCACATTAAAATAAATCAATCAAATCAATGTATCCTGTAGTTAAAATGCTCCAGTTAATTAATTCAGTGATGAGACATACTGGTTTTGAACTGCCTGTGGGAAGAATCAACATGCACAGATCTGTGTTTTTTTTTATTAAAAGCTCCATTGAACCTGTAATGTGAGATTTCTTCTCTGTGACTTTTGTTTTTTGTCCTGTTTCTCGTGTGTCTTACTCACTTGTGTAAAAAGGCCTGCACACTTACGTCATGCCACACGAGTTTTTTGAAAACAGCGATCCTGCTTGGATCTTCGTCAGGTCAAACGTTTAAAAAGATGAAACCACACCTATATTTATGCGTAATGCACACCAGTATGCTGACCTGCGCTGTGGTTACCAATGTGAATCTGTTTGTTTTCACTGGCATGGATGTAAACTGTAACTGCAACTTGACTTGTGGATGGAGGCATACAAATCAGGTTTAACATGTATAGTTTTTATTCGTGTGTGCATCCTACTGTGTTTGCGTGTACCTGCATATGTGTGATTTCAAGGACTTGTTAGTTGACAAGGCCAACTTGCAGGTCCAGTAATGTGGTACAACGGTGTGACGGTGTGAATTCATGTCAGTGGTGGATTTGTTGCTCACTAAAACTGGTCAGCGTGAAGGTTAAACTGTCACACTTGTAAACAAGGTTCAGGTCTCCAAAACAATTTGCTGCAAATGAACGTGAGGTTGGCCGATGGGAGCCGAACAGCTGAGTCTGCTGCTGCTGCTGCACTCACTGTAAGTCTCTCTGCAGATGAGAGACAGAAATACCAAAAGTGGACACGGAAAATGGATGAACACAATAACTGCATGTGCAATTACATCAAATTTGCTCCACGTTTTGGTTAAAATTTTGCTGCTTGCCTGCAGCAGTTTAACCCCAGTGATTGATAATGTTGCCATTAGATAGCGGCTGTTTACAGCTTACAATGTTTACCTGATCGCATTAGAAAATAACCCTGCTCATAGGTGTAATACACTTAATCTGGTTATCCTGCTCATTTTATAAACCGCATTTATCATTCTAATAACAAAGAGACAAACAGCTCATTTCCTGTCATGTCTCTACATGCTCAGAAAGGAAAAAAGCTGCTGCTTTTGTTCAGGTGCATAATGTCTTTTAATGGACTGTTGGAAACATGAATGCTCATGGTGTTCATCAGTTAGACATAAAACAAGGTAGAGAAATCTTACAAAACATTTACAGAGTATACACATGGGCAACATGTTAAAGGAAAAACTAGAATACATGAGTGGAAAAACATAACAACAACTTCTAATCATGTTTTGTTTATGTCCACTTGCCACTGTGGCTGGTGGATCCCAAAATCCATCAGCCATTTAATGGATTCTAGTTGTCCATTTTTTTTCCTGGTGAGTGAATCAAATATAACTGTTTTGAATCCTCAAGTTCGGCATTTTGTCTGTCACCATATTGGTTTTTTTTGGAGCCATATTTTGAGGAGAGGGTGGAGTAATGGAGGCGTGAGAGGTGGATCCATCTCAGACTGTAGCGACACCTCGCAGACAGCCTGTCACTCAAGCAGCCCCTCCTTTAATTATGCATAAACTTAAGCCTTAATAAAAAGTATTTGATGAAGTATGTATGAAGCTGTAAACATGCTTATTTCTGCTGTAAAGTTGTGCATTTTTAAACCGAGGGTTTTTCAGGACTTATACCGATGAGACTGAGAAACCAATATTTTGAACTCATATGCATTTACAATGAAAAAGACAATCTTTCTATCAATATTAAGAATTTGGAATATAACAAACTCCAACACAAAACTTTGTTTGGATGCCTTTGGCAAAAGTTTAATCAAAACTGAGACTTTCAGCATCAAATACAGCAAGTTCCCAGCAACTTTTTTTATTAAGTCAAGTGAAAATTTTAATAAAAAACGAATAAATAACTCCCTGAGGTTTTACAAAGTAAAAGTTCCTCCCATGCTGACGCTTTCTTTGTACTTTTTAATGAAGTCATTTCATCTGCAATCATTAAAATAAAACATAGATACAGATCATTGACAAAATGTCAAATATCGGCCCCGATAATCGGCCAGGCCAGTAATCTGTCAGCCCTGACGATGAGGATCGACTCGCATTAGAGGAACTGCAGTTCTGGGTACTTTTCTGTTGGCTTCATTTTTCGATGGATAAAAACAGGTGGATTGAATGTACTTAGTCACGCAGAGGTATATAATACATAGAGTACAGTAGAGCAAAGATTTATGGGATTTTCGGGATATCCGTGTGTGTCAGAAGCACATCAATGCAGCAGCTGCATACGAGGCTTTTGTGGAGGCAGATGCTTAATGTTTTAAACCCGCATTACACAGCAGCATCCAATTAGTACTGACACGCCTCTCTGGTCGGCTGCCCTGCCTGTTCAGAGCAGGCGAAGTCATGACAAGCTGCGAGGTGAACATAATTGGCACTTTGCTGTCGCAGTCAGGGTGCTGCAGGAAAATAGGCCTTTGTGTAGTCTCACTCAGTGATAAAACACACACACATCCCGTTTTTAACGCGGTGACTTACCTCATGTTTTACCTCATGTTCACAGTTTGTTTTTTAGTCATGGCGTCAGTCGTCTCCACGCTCCTTTCACATGACTGTCGTAAATAAAAGTTTTGCTATTTTCAATTTTAACACAAATGTATCCAAATATTTCACAGACCCAAAACAAACCGCGTCGGCTCTGTCAGTCAGAAGAGAGCTGCTTTGTGATGTGTGAGATAACCGTGAGTGCTTGTGGCTGCGAGTGTGTGTTTGTAGTGTATGCATACAATCATCTGATACGAGGCTGGAGACGGAGTGTCTTGTCTGTCTGTGGCCCAGCTGTCCAGGGACGTGTTTGTGGGTGAGCGTGGGAGTGCAAGTTTGTGTGTGTGTGTGTGTGTGTGTGTGTTTATCCCCACCGTTATCTGTGACAGATAGTTATGAGCAGACAGACTGACGCTTTCCCAAGTGTTCGCCTTGGGGCAGACTGGGGAGAGGCATGAGGGTGTGTGTGTGTGTGTGTGTGTGTGTGTGTGTGTGTGTGTGTGTGTGAGAGAGAGAGAGAGAGAAAGGGGAGGAGATGAGCGTCTGAAATGCTCTGTTTCATCCCAAACTCTTCCACTTTTGGTTTTCGTGCTTGTTCCGTCATTGTTTACTTCCTTTTTTTATCCAGGTTCTCTGTCAGTGTCAGCGGCCATCACTGCAGAAATATTTATTTTCACATGTCATTCAGTCTCACATCCTGTTATTAAAATAGTTTTTCTCTCTGAAAGGACCAAGCACATTTTCTAAAATATATGCCTGCTTTAGAAATAGTGTCATGTTGAGAAAAATGCTTAAATGCTCTCCGAGAGTTAGATGAGAAGATCAATATCACTTCATTTTCTTGGAGTTAAATAAGAAGCTACAGCCAGCAGCTCTTTAGCTCAGCTGGGTTGCAGCGGTAAACCGGTTTCAAGGTATTTCATGGTATGAGAATTAATGGTTATCATAAGTAATAATTGTATTTATATATGGTATTGGAAAAAAATGCAGCTGGACGGAGAATCTCACTTTTTATATTCGAAAGAGAGTTTATTTACACATGCTTTAATTTTTAAAAATGGTTTTAAGTTTCAGTTGTAGTAGTAAAATGTTTGTTTAACCAAAGAAAACTGAGTTTTTATTCATGTAGTCATTGTAATTAATGATAATAATTCTGTAATATCGTAAAAATGCCAAATATTCTGAGGAATTTATCATATCATGAAAATGTCATATCCTTGCAGCCTTAAGCTCAGTCACTGACACATTACATCTTATTTGTTAAATCTGAAATCTAAAATGAAGTAAATAAACAACAGTTCACAATTTTTGGGCACAGATAAATGAGCGAATGCAAGCAAGTGACTATATTCTGCCAGGAAATATTGTGCTGAAAATATTTGTTCTGATTTAAGTTTCTTATATTTTTTAGGGCTCCTGAAGTTCAGATTGTTTCTGATTCAGAGTCTCCCAGCAACGGATATGATCCCTCACCGGCCTCTCACCACTCAACACGTGCAATAGTGTTTGTAGGTGAGTCATTTCACACGGGAACACTGTCAGATGCTTTCAAAAAAATTTTTTTAAAGTTATTTTGATGACATTTTTTTGATTCATTAGTAGAAAGCTTTGGCAGAGAATGGATTTTACTTTGTATTGGGTGTGTCTATTTTTTTTCTATTTAATAAGCATATAACAGTATATATTACGTATTGTTTGGCAATATTGTATCAATACATAGACACCAAGTATAAATTTGTTTAGTTATGTATCTTATTAACATTGTAAATACAATACATTATACATTTTGCTACGAGGAGAACTGTTAGCTGTCGCGAACTACAACGAGCGAGAAAAGCGTGACTGCTGTGGATGTGGCGTCTGTCTCAGGTCAGGATGCGCTCAGTACAGCGTAGGAGGAAAAATAGATCTGCTCGTACTTAAAATCCTAAAACCGAGTCTGCATAATATGAGTTTATATTGAAGCTGTGTTTGCATCAAATCTTTGAGGTCACACGAAGTGATGTTATTCAATGTGATATTGAGGAATTTATTTATTTTTTGCCATATTTCTCACCAGTCATTCTTGACATTTATATTTTTCATCTGCCTGAATATTACTATTATTATCATGTGTGCATGTGTGTGTGCGTGTGTGTGTGTGTGTGTGTGTGCCATTATGGAGAATATATGCAGTTGTGTGTCACAGTAATAGGATAAGAATATGGGCTGAGGTCACAGACAATGTGATAGAAGGATTACCAGGATGAGAGGAGCAGAAATGGAGGAGGAAAGGGTAGAAGGTCGTGTGTGTGTGTGTGGTGTGTGTGTGTGTGTGTGTGTGTGTGTGTGTGTGTGTGTGTGTGTGTGTGTGTGTGTGTGTGTGAGAGAGTGAGAGAGAGAGTGTGAGACAGAGAGAGGCAGTGTTTGTTGGAAGGTGTTACAGGGTGAAACTGGGTTAGTAAAGCTCAATTCCTCATACAGTAAAGCCTGCTATCAATCATGCACAGACACCCACAGCCACGCTGTAAAATGCCAAAAGGATTGGCAGTGGCCACAGTTTCATTATTGTTGGAACAAGGAAATTCAATCAGCCGATCAAAGAATCATCTGAGTCACTTTGATTTTTCACTGGCTCTTGTCCTCTCTTCGTCTGTTTGGGCTTTTGTCTTTTCTCTCCCCATCTGTCTTTGTTTTCTCACATTGTCTTTCTTTCTTTTGTTTTTTGTTTATTTTTTTCCAAATCTTTTTTATTGGGGTTTTCAAAGTTAACATACAACTGAAAATGACACAGAAGGGAAAATAGAATTTCTAATACCAATGTATGGAAAACATTGGTCAACGAAATAAAATGTATAAGTAAATATAAGTTGTCATACATGTTTAGCATCGCAGACAAGTTTACAATGTATATTTTTCACAGATAAAAGTATGACATGATGCACCTGTTGGTAGGAGCGGGCTCCCTCGGGCATGATGCAGCAGGCCCTAAGAGCTGTTATTGCATCACATAACTCTTCAAAACTTAAGCGGATCATCCGGAAGATTTGGATCCACATTTGCTCTGTGAAATCGTAGAATGTCACCTCTCAAAAATCCCTCATACATGGCTGCTCCCATGTAAGTGGGTGGCTTTTCCATTATTGCTCACATAAAACACCTATGTGGCCTTGGATTGTAAATAATGGCGGTTAGTGCAGTGGCTGCAATACAAATAAACCTGCTAATGTTTTGGACATCCATCGCCATGGTTACTGGAATGTTATCGCCAGAGGAGAAGTCGCATAACATCACTTAGTAGAAACACAGTCATCTCGCAATTGTGTATTATCGACATTTCGAAAATATTGCTCAAATTTTGCGCAAATCTGTAATGGAAACCTGCCCCATGTCTGAGGTTCAAGTTGTGGGTGTTGAGCATGAACAGGAGGGGGCCGAGCACACAACCCTGAGGGGCTCCTCATGTTCAGTACTGGAGTGAAGGAGGTGTGACCTCCAGTCCAGTAACGAGATGCAGCGTGTAGAAGTCAAGCCCAGAGTTTGCCGTCAGTTTCATGAGGGCGATTGTATTGAATTTTGAGCTGATATCGGCAGATAGCGTTCAGATGTAGGTGTTGTTATTTTCAAGATGTGTGAGGGCTGAGTGGAGGGCGTCCACTCTGGCAGCAGGAGAAGAGTCCACAGGTTAACAAGCACTCAGTGAACTCTCTGACTCTTGTACATGAATCTGGCGAGCCCCAGAGTTCCCAAGTGGTATCTTGTGTGTACTTCCACACACAAGCTGCAGTTTAGTATGTACAGGAGGTGTCGAGGGCACCAGAGCTGGAAAACAAGCAGCCGAGTCGAGTGAAACTTTTCTACACAAGACATTGAAAGTAAATAACTTTTGTGAGCTTTATTATGAATATTCATGCTCTCTAGAGTATTAATAGATTGTTTTTGGTCACATTCTGACCTTCACCACAGCCATTAGGTCAAAATTTCCACTTGTACATAATAAGTAACAAAAAGTATTGGTCAGATAGCCGTGAAATATAAGTGCAGACAGTCTGCAGAAAACTGCTTCGTAAAAAAGAAGATGTCTATAGTTTCATTGAGCACCGGCATCCAATACTCAGATTTGGTCGTTGTTAGGATCATGAGCCCGGTTCAGACTGAAGACTCGTGACAAAATGAGTTGAAACTTGCAATGTGCCCGTCTGCAACGTTGTAAAAAACAGCCAGTTCACACCAGTACAACCGGTTGAGACAGTGTATCATTTCTATGCAACAACTTTCTGCACTTTCATTATGATCTCCAACTTTTCAGGCTTATTTTTTGACTGAGTATTATTTGACGTTTCTTAAGATATGAATGAATATAGTGTTTGTGAGATACTGACCACAGTTGCATTTTTGGTAATAATGAAATGTCAAAAAAACAAAAACAAAATGAGCATCAGATAGACTGCATTCATAATAAATACGCCACAATGGTATAAATAACCAGCATCAGTTAATTTAATTTGTCATGTTAAATAAGCATCAACTGGCAGCTGACTTTGAATTTTTGATTGGTTTTATCCACATTACATGATATGGATTGGGGATAACCACGCCCCAATCGACCCAGTTTCAGGAAACTGTGAAAATACAATAATGACAATATTTCAAATTTGATGTCATTTTTATGCTTTTCATTATACATATAGCTCCTAAATTATATATTAAGAATGTTTTTGGTCATTTGGGTTCCAGAGGCTTCAAAGTCTGTGTGACCAAAAAGGATTTGACCTTTAGTGTAGAATTTGTGAATGAAAACCACGAAGTAAACAAAACAGCAGGTTAACATTTGAGGATAAAAGCGGCTCCTGTGCATGTCAGAATGTATCCATGGGCTCACCGATACGAGGTAGACACCTTTTCTCAAAAGAAATGAAGGAGTAAGAGATGAATAAAAGAAAGAAAAAGGAATGTGTAGGTAAAAGGGAAGAAAACAGTGAGGAAAGAAGAGAGGAGACGGGCGTGGAGGAATAGGGGCTGATTGCCTGACTGATTTCATGAGTCACTTCTCTGCAGGAGCGAGGCTGGAGAGAGACAGGTGGCTGTGTGTGAGTGTGTGTCCCCATGGCTCACTGTGATGTCTGTCTGTGTGTGTGTGTGTGTGTCTCTAATCTTATTAGTGTGCGTGTGTGTGTCTGTGTGTGTCGAGGCGTACTGAGATACTGACCAGATGTGATCTTTGATGTTCAAAAGTGTCAACCTGAGAAGGAAAATACTTGGGAGAGGATAAAGGTCATAACACACAAACACACAGAGACTACCACATATGTGTGTGTGTGTGTGTGTGTGTGTGTGTGTGTGTGTGTGTGTGTGTGTTTGTGTGTGCTTGTCTGTTGGAAATTTCCCGGACATAGTTGCAGGTTTGGACACACAAACAGCCGACTTACACATACACAGCTTTGAACAGTCAGCCGGTTCTTTTGCAGCTCTCGCCCTCAAATATTTGTGGTTTGAAACGCTCTACAAACCCAGAATCACTACTTTTGTATGTTTCATATCAATGTTTCCGAAGCAACGTAATTTATGAGATGAGGTCATCATTCAGAGGTGGAGGGAACAGCGGATGACATGACACCTTGGTGAAACACCTGCCAAGCTGCGCAAAAAACGTTTGTTTTTTTTACTGAGACATCGCTGTGTTTTTGGCGGGGATACTTCCCCAAAAAGCGGTCGTTTTTCAGAGACACTGCTGCGTTTACTGCTAGTAGAGTGCTACAAAAAACAGCTGTTTTTATGCTTCTGTGCCAGCGACAGCCGAGGCTGGAGGCATTATGTTTTTTTGAGTTGTGGCTCCATACATCCGACACATTCTTGTGTATACGATATCGCAAGAATTTCTTCAAATTTGGCACAAATGGTCGAGGAGAGTACAGGACGAACTGATCTTATATTGGTTAATATAGTAAAATGTACAAATTCCAAGGCAAGAGCCCAGAATGACAATTAATTACAATGTTTGTTTTTTATACTTTGATGGCTGTGGGATAAAAAAATTCAGTTTGAATGGGTTTCAATGACGCATTTTTTGCACTCAGCAGTATGAATGTAACAATTTTGTTCACACAGTGTATTTTAGACTTATTGTGAGCTGAGCTGGAAATTCCAAGATTAAACAAAAATACACAGTCGTGCCAAAATGTATGCCATTTGCATGAACACAAAATTATTTTGAAAAATAAGAATGAAAAGCATGTAAAATGCACCAAAATAGAGCCATTAAAATATTACTATGCGCACTTGTAAGAAGTCTTACCACTGACAGTATTACTTGTGATAGAAGCTGTCACCTCCTTCACTCATCAAGCACAGCGTCACAGCTGATTTCACACCGACGTACAGATGTTTAACACTTGTGTCGTTGTGGATGAGAGGAGTTTGAAGTGTGGCTGTTGTTGTTGTTCGGGGCCGCTGGCCTGTCAGCGAATAGACTCTGAGCACTCCATTGATTCAGTGTCATCACACACAAACACACACAGGAAGAGATCAATGAGGGCGCATCAGCGAATCGATGTCGTGCCCTTGTTATGAATTAGATCCTGCCTTGACACCTCGATGCCTTTTGTGTGCGTTCGATAACTGATCATGATTCGAGCAGATGAATGAATGACCCGTCGAGTCTGATGGTGCAGTTTAACCCCGTTTGACAGTAATTAAAGCTATGTGATGCAAGACTGTCTGTTTTAAAACACGCTGACGGTAAAAGCCAGGCTCAGATTCCTCGTTATATTTGAGTATTTTAGGTGCTTTGTTCCTTGAACGCCTGCAGCTTACAGTCTGACACCTGGTTGCTGCCTTTTTGCTGCATGATGTTTTCAGCTGTTTCTTTTTTTATTTTTTTTTGTATTTTTTTTGTCTTTCCTAGTTTTTTTTTGTATTATATTATTTCAATACCCTGTTTTATGACCAAGGGCTCAGAGAGGTTTCTTAAAAGGCAAAGTTTGAGTGTTTCCAATCAGCAAATAAGTTCATTTTGGCTGCATGTCCTCAGAGTCTGTTTTTAAAATCATCACTTAAATGAAGTGGCCAGATTGTTAGTTCTTTTTTCTTTTCTTTTTTTTTGCTCCTTCTTCTTTTTTATTCCTTCTTCAGTTTCTTGTTGTGGTTTCTTCTGTTTCTTCTTTTCTTTCACTTTTTCTTTTGTTTCTTTTTTGATTTTCTTCTGTTTGCTCCTTTTCCTGCTTTTTCTTTTTCTGTTGGTCTGTCTGTTTGCTTCTCTTGTCTTTTTTCTTCTGTTTGCTCCTCTTTACTTTTTACTTTGTCTGTTCTTTTTTTTAGCTTGTCTTTTATTCATTTTCTTCTTTTTTCTTCTTAGTTTTCTGTCTTTTCTTTTGTTCCTTTTTACAGTTTCATTTAATAATTGAAGTAAACATAATTTTTGTCTTGAATGAAAATATTTCAGGGTTCAACATTTTTATTTGTCACATGGTCATGCAAAATGTGCAATAAAATACAGGGTGGCAACTACACTATCATTAGAATCTGAGTAAAATGCAGAATTTGGAAATTAAGGATAAAATTCAAAGATGATAAAACAATAATATATATGTAACTGAATCATTGTAAACCTGTATTGTAAAGCTTTTTTTTTCATTTAAATGAAATGTTTAAATTTAATGCACCCAGGGCCTGCTGGTTAGTGTGATATCGGGTAGAGTATCTTAATAATGACAAATAATGACAGCCCTGGACTTTCATGACTTTCGTATGTCATTGTGGTAAAATACTGAATAGCAGTATAAGAGCTAGGGGAAGGATTTTTTGGGGAGAAAAGCACTGAATGTATTTGGTCCTTCTGGTCATGGTGCTGCTTATCCGAGCTCGGTCATTATGACTCTTTTATGTCGATACTGAAGCTCATTGGTTTCATCTCAGTGGACTTAATGGCACATCATCAAACCTGAGTTATGATAGCCTCGTCAGTGGATGGTTGAGCTCTGTATGGGACGCAGACTGAAACAGAAATACTAAAGAAAACGTAATAAATGCAGTGATCTAGTTTCATGAGCTCATAATCTCGATAGACTTTAAAATGATACAAAATCAAGCACCCATGTCAGGGTCGTCGCCTTTGTCTTTCTCCACCGTCTCCTCAAAGCTTCAGTCCTGTGTGGTGAGGAAAAACGTGCTCGAAAACAACCCGTTATATCAGGAAAGAAAAGCCCAAAAGATTGTTTTGATATCAAAATTAGGATTCAGTGAAAGCATTTAGCTTTAAGCTGTTCAGGATTAAAGTTTTAGTCGGCAACTGTGACTGTCAGACAGACGAGAGAAAGGACGACTGTCGCCGGAGAATCTGTGTGTGTCACTACACCCTGAGGAAGCAGCTGCACGATGGTGTAGTTTTAATGTTTTTAGCGCGCTGAAATAATGGACTTTTATATTCTCAAAACTGTCTTGGGTACCTGGATCTGGATCATTTATGCCTTTTTTTATGAAATAAAATTATTTGCCTTTTTCTGGTAAATAAGCACTCTAAATTAGGGGTCAACAGATTATCGGCCTGGCTGATTATCGGGCTGATATTTGGCATTTTGCAAATTATCTGTATCTGTGTTTTTATTTGAGTGATTCCCGATAAAATGATTCATTAAAAAGTGCAAAGAAAGTATCTGCATGGGAAGAACTTTTACTTTGTAAAACCTCAGGGAACTTTTTTTAATTCATTCACTTTTGTATTCAAATTTCACTGAACCTTTTTTTTAAATTGCAGGGAACTTTCTGTATATGACAGAAATGTTTTCATTTTATTGTTAATGCATATCAGTTCCAAATATTGGTTATCGGTCTCATTAAATACTAATAATCATTATCTGCATCTTTATCTGTATGGGTATCCCTAAAGCAAAAAAAAAAAACAATATTTGTTGACCTGATTGAACTGAGAAAGCTGCACTCTTCTTCCTTCTTGTTGTTGCTTCTACTTCTTATTCCCACGTATCGATGATGATGTTGTCAGTGCTTCTTCCTCTTCCTCCTCTTGATGTCGTTGCCTCCTCTTTGTCTACCTCTTACAGATGAAATATATGGGTTAGGGAGTGAGTTTTGTGTGAGTTTTGAGACTTAAAGTGATAACACAGTTGGTTATGTGGTGTTTGGAGGCATATATAGGCATCATTAACTGCTACTGAAATAACTGACCGGATCGTTTTAACAGCCAGCATTGATTTGAATGATTTATTTTTATGTGAAATGTGAAATCACCCACAGGGGAAACAGCAAATTTATGTGATGATTTTGTGGTTTTGTCACCACGATGGACCCCTTTCACACAACATGAAGTCATTTTATCCATTTTTATCATAAAAATGTTAATTAGAGAAGCTCTGTATCACAATTTAATATTTTTCCCAAATCATCCCTTGTACCTGATGAATGAAAAATGAAGAGTGGGATCAAAAAGAGGCTTTTATTCTTTTAAGTGTGGCTAGGCGCCTGGATGAGACACGGAGCGATGCGTCCTGCTGTTTCTTTATAATTCATCCAAATTTTGATTAAACCTGAAACTAACACAAAGTAGTCTGTAGAGGTCTAAAAAGTCACTTTCCACCTCTGCAAATGTCCGACAGCCCAACCAAGCTCCAGCGCGGAAATGTCCGACAGCCAGCGAAACAAAGACTGAAACCAAAATTAACCTTATGATGTCTTCATATCTCACTTAGGAGTCAAAGGGAACCTTTGAGCTTGACAGAAATAGTGATTTGATGAATATCGTGATATATATCGATATCGACTGATATGAAAAGAATATTGTGATAAGACTTTTTTCCATATCGCCCAGCCCTACTTTTAAGCAATACGCTTAAGTATTTATGGCGAACAGAGTAATGTCCACAAACGATTGTTGTCTTGACTTGTTCATGTGTTAATTAATGAATAGCACACACTGAACACAACACATCCAGAACAGAGTGTGTATTTTAAGGTGGTGCAATCGAACACCTCCATTAGGACAGAGATTACTGTTGTGTTTACACATTCATATGAACATGTGTTTGTTTTACTCATTGACATCTGTGTGTGTGTGTGTGTGTGTGTGTGTGTGTGTGTGTGTGTGTCTGTGTGTGTGTGTGCGTGTATTTGCATGATTGTGTGCTGTTCTATTTAGTCCAATTCTGTGTGTTTGCTTAATGTTTAATAGTCTTTGTGCCGGAGCCACTTAGCTAAACCAACATTGCCATAATGATAAGCCTCTCCCCATCTCGCCTTTTGCCAGCATTCTGTGTGTGTGTGTGTGTGTGTGTGTGTGTGTGTGTGTGTGTGTGTGTGTGTGTGTGCTTGCTTGCGTGTGTGTGTGTGTGTATTAATGATCCCCTTGTTAAAGTTTAATGTCTCTGTTCCACTGTTGTCAGGGAGATTTACCACTGAGCCCTATGGGAAATGTCTGCCCCACTGCTCCTCGCCTGATGGCAAACACACACTCCCCCACAAACAAACACACACATATACACACTGGGGTTGCACATGAGCATCTGCATGCACAGGATGCATAAATGGCCGTATAAGTCACGTCACCTCTTGTATATCAGTTTCATTACCGCAAGCGAGTCAATGAAGACGGCAAGTGTCCCTGCTCTCTGGAGGGGAAACATGTTTCTGTGTGTGTGTGTGTGTGTGTGTGTGTGTGTGTGTGTGTGTGTGTGTGTGTGTGTGTGTGTGTGCTGTACTTCACACATGGATTACTCCGGCACTAGGTCAAGTGCGTTGTTGTCTCCTCATTCCTGTGTGTCTTTGTGCTTGAGCCACTCCATCCACAGACAGAAGCAGTGTATTTTTATATACTGAAGACTACCAGCTCTCTGCTGTATCAGCTGAATGTGGTGTCACAGTTTATTTAGACTAAGACTGTGATCTTAACTCAGAATAAAAAGCCTCATGTCTGAGGGTGAAAGCAGACGATATAGTTAACATGTATCGTTAATTTTAATTCTTGTCATTTCAGTTTTTTCACTGTTTGCTAAAGTAGGGTTGTTTTTGGTGTGGTTATCCACGATCCATTTCACGTAATATGGATAAAGCCAGTCAAAAATTCAAAGTCAGGTGTCAGTTGATGCCAATTTAACATGACAAATTAAAATCCCTCAAAGCTCCTTTCAATGGGGTGCGTTCAGAAACACTCACTCTGGGTGCCAGAGCAGAGCATCAAATTGGATTTACGAACGCAGCCAGAGTTCAAAGGGCTGGAACAGATAGAGCTGCACCACGCCGACCCCGCTTTGCTCCATGGCTGTCGTCATGGAGACGAGAGACAGTTGGCAATGGTTGGGATCCAGGGAGGTGTCAATCAAAACGTTATCTGCCCACACGGTCTGGAGAAATGCTGTTAATATACATTACTCACATTCGAGTGTTTCTCCATACTGATCATGGAGAAATTCCTTCACTGTAAGAAATGCTTTGAGCCAGTATGTAGGGCTGCACAATTTATCAAATTATTGTCGAAAAGTGTAATATCCAAATCCCAGGAGACGCAATTACTTTTGATCAAGGTAAAATGTGTCACAGTATACAAATAAACATTGTGGTATGAGAGAGGTGTCCCGGCGTACGAATAGAGTCCACTCATGAAGTAACATGCTTCGTACAGAACCCAGCAAAAATCACATCATCATCATCATCATCATCATCATCATCATTTTCAGTTCAACTTTTAGTGAACTTTGACTTCTGAAGTCACAACCTCAACCAATAGTAGAGGAGCAAAAAGGAACCATTAGACAGAGATCATGCAGTAAGGTTCCCGTTTTGTATCGGCCCTGCTTTTTTAAACAGAACTAAATGACAGCCGCATTATTGTGCTTCAGTGTGTGATTATACACTGCATCACACAAGCAAAGGAGGCGTGACGTTTAACTCACGAGCATCCCATCGAGCATGACAAAAAACGCAGAAATCAGCAGTGATTTCTAAACAACAACAAAGACATGACATGTCAGTCACAATCGTTTACCGTCTCTGTTATATGGCAGCCGATCTCGTCCTCTATTCAGAGGGTAAGGAGCTCCTGAATGTCATTATTTTCCTAATTTGCGGACATTTATGATCGCTGTTCTTCCTTGAATCAGCTGCTATGCTGACAGCATGTGGGTCACACACATAAACACGTCATCAAAACATCACACTCGTGCTGCCCAAGGTCACATCTTTTCGGCTTTACCTTTTAAACAGACCTTGAGACCTCAGGGCTCTTACTACCTCCATTCCTGGCGACATCACTCTGCCCCCCTATCCATGATCGGACATCATATACAGGACAGCGAGGCGGCAAAACAGTGTGATATTGGACATTTGACATTTACGGATAGTGTAAATGCAGCTATTGATTGTTGCTGTGTTTGACCAGCTGATTCTGCACGATAAATACAAACTGCCCCACATGAGAGATGCTGCCTGGCCTGCAGCGAGTTGGGAGACAGACATGAAAATGTAAGAAAATGGAAAATGTACCAATACCACCGAGGCTGCCCACATTCAGCGTGAATGTCGCCTCTGCAGACAATGGTCACTGGTGTGTATTCGCTCATGTGTGACCGCTCCATAAATCAACCTCTGACCTCTTCTGTATCCAGAAAGGCAGCCCCCCGGCGGCATTATAGTGACGCTGCTCCTGCATAAGTGTCAAAAGGAGGAATAGTGATGAGATGGTGTTGAAATAGGACAAAAGGCTGCATTAAATTGCGTGGAAGTGCAGAATTTCTGACTGACACCTTGCTTCACACATTTGATTTTCGACATAAAACAAGGATGTATGCGGCTTCAGCGTATGAGGACAAATGAGGACCGGGTCCGTGTTTGCACAGAGGTGTTGAAACTGTAACATTGTGTCTACAGCAGCGTTGCATCATAACAAATGCTGAAAGGAAAGGATGAAGAGATCAGGGTGTTTGAAATGGAAATTTAACTCGATGGAAGCAGGGAATAAACAGTGTGGCATCATGGGTAAGCGGGCTCTGATTAGAGAACAGATTAAACCTCATACATTTTTATTTCCCGGATACCGTACCCGCTAATAGAGGCTGCCTCCTGTGATATCCTTTGTACAGCTTTATGCCATAGTACTACACACTCACAAGCTCACACGTGTGCTAAATTACTCAAATACACACAAACAAAGAAAGGTTAATGTAAACAGACATACTGTACGTGAGAGCACGACGTCACAAGCAGCCATCCCACAAACTTGCCCTCAGTAATGGTGCGCGCCACCAGCATGAATAATGCACGATAATGTTGGGCTCCTCACTCTTCAATGAATAATATATCTACTGTATATATCCATCTCTGCCTCTCTCTCTAACTGTCTCTTTGTCTGCATGTTTCTTAGAGATGCCGCAGAGGGAGACGAGGAAAGACCCGTCTGGTAAAGAGTGAATAAAAATAAAAAAAACACAAGAAGGAGAGAAACAAATCCAACAGAGGACAAAAAAAAAGAAAAGAGGAGGAGGAGAAAAAGGAGGGTGTGCACGATGTGAAGAGCTCCATGAAAGTGGAGTTGAGGATAAACAGAAAAAGGAAGAAAAATACACACAAGAGAAAGACGGGACTGAAAGTGAAAGAGGGGAAGCCACACGGGACGCTGGGAGCTTTGGAGACGTAGGAAGGGAAAGCGAGGGACTGGTCGAGGGAGGGACGAAACATCTGGATGGTCTCCACAGAGACGGCCAGCAGGTTACCCCCCCTCCGAAGATGGCCTCCAACTTCAATGACATCGTCAAGCAGGGCTACGTACGCATGCGCAGCCGCAAGCTGGGGGTGAGTGTTACAATGTGTGTGTGTGTGTGTGTGTGTGTGTGTGTGTGTGTGTGTGTGTGCGCGCGCTCCCTTTGTTCCATTCATGTTTTATCGCACCCATCACAGAAGGACACATTTAACGGGCTATTCATTGTTTTCAAAAGACTCCTTTGATTTGTGTCTGCTCCTGCAGTGTGACGGAGGCCACTGATCTGTCGCGTGTAATTCTTTGTAGCAGAGTGATCAGACTTTTTATTCTGATAACTGTCATACGTTACCAACAGTCGAAGGCAGTCCCCATTGACATCTATTATATTTATTAGGGGTCCGATATTGTTTTTTAGGGCCAATAGTGATTCAGATTATTAATAGTTAATGCGACCGATAACCGATATGTGGAACTGATATACATTTAAAATAAAAATAAAAATAATTGTCAGTATTTAGAATTTTAAAAATAACAAACCAAACACAAAACTTTGTTTAAATGCAAATGTTTGATCCGAACTGAAACTTTCAACATCATATACAGCAAGTTCCCTGCAACTTTTTTTTTAAAGTCAAGTGAAAATTTAAATAGAAAATGAATAAATAAAAATAGCTCTCTGAGGTTTTGCAAAGTAAATGTTCCTCCCATGCTGACACTTTCTTTGTACTTTGTAATTAATTAATTTTACCAGTGATCATTGAAATAAAACGCTGATACAGATTATTGGCAAAATAACGGCTCCAATAATCAGCCCGGCCGATTACCGGTCGACTCCTAATATTTATATTTCAGCCATTATGTGCAGCAAAAACTCCACTATTTTAACACTCATTGTTGTCCACTAGAGGTCAACTAATTGTGTGTGTGTTTTTTAAAGGCTGATATAATATCAATAGTTTGGAGCAAATAGCTAATAAATTGGCCGATGTCCCTCCAGTTCCCAAAATTTTGACAGTGTCGTAAATGAACTGAACATCTAAGTCAAAGTAATAAACAACTAAATAATATATAAATCTGGAAGTGAAGAATAATAAATAAATGATTCTGGAACTGAACATCACACTTACCATAAATAATTTAGGTGAGAGAGATTTTTATCTTTTTAGCTGTTAATTTTTTTACCGTGACAGTATCCAACGTTTTGTTAAACATGAAAAGGTTTGAAAGTTGGTACGTTATTAGCTCTGTGTAAAAGAGTATTCCACTGATTTATGGCTACAAAATGAGTGAGTTTTAAGAAGGCTCAGAAAACAAAGCATGAAAAAGAGGATATACATTAAATAAAAACAGATAGATAAAATTGCATTGTACAAATCATACCTCCCTATCACCCAAAAGCTTTTTGACAGTTTTTGGGAGTATTTCATCATTTCTGTTAACACCAAATTCGCAAGTCTTTTACCAGAGTATCTAAAAAAAAAGGGTCTCCAAGTTTGTTTTTTAAAAATCATCAACTTTACACTTAAATCTGCGTGTAAGATACTGCATTGGCAAGAGGTCAAACATCAGTTTATGCCATCCGAGGATAGTTGGTGGTGTGTCATTGATCCATCTAAATAATATATTTTTCTGAACAGCAAATGTAGGGATACTAAGGAAAGGCAAGGCAGCTTTATTTGATTAGAACATTTTGTACAACAGGGCAAAAAAAACATAAAAACCTTATAAACGATACAGATTTACAATGAAAGAGATAAGATATACAAGGTAATATCTATTACTAAATGATTGAAAAAAATCACTATTAAAAATAACAATAGTAAAAAAATGTAAACAACCTTCTTCGCTTGCCCAGGTTTTGACAAATGAAACCAAAAATATTTTCTCTGAATTTGGAGTGAACCGACCCTTTAAAATAAAATAACGATGAATAGAAGTAGGATAATGATATTGTTGTCTTGAAACAAGGCTGAATACAGCCTCAGTCCACTAGAAATCAAAATAGTCTTTAAACAGTTTGATTTATTTCAGCTGCAGGCAGATTTGTTTTAGCAGGATGGTTCTGTTGGCTTGTAAAAGCTAAGCTTTTAATATTTAGTACGTTCTGAAATGACCTTTTGATGTGCATGCTGTATGACCTCTTGTTATACACTCTGAATGTCTCCACAATCTGCTCTGTGTACATTTCTGCCCGTGGCTCGAGCTGCATGGGGAATGCTAATTTCTCCAAGCATGAGTCACATTCGGATGGCGTAGGCAGCGGAATTCAACTTCGCATGACTCATATTATGGAAACGAACACAAATCAATTTCAGCCAGGTTCTGTTCAACAGCTCACTTCAAATAATGGTCTCCTCTGCTATCGCCGCCTGCACAGCCGAGCGAACGGCGCTGTTTAGCTCTCTGAGGGGACTGATGGCATTCCCATTCCTGCAGGAACTGACTGCTTAGGATATTACCAAAATAAAGTTTCTTTTCAGAAGTTTTAGCTCGGTTAATGGCTTATGTAAAGAAAAAATGTGGCCTGTGGGAAATAATGTTTTTTGCCTTTTAGTGCTCGACCTACACTGACCACTCTGTTTATTCTGAAAGTGGCTTGTGTACTAACGTGTGCAAGAGAAAGAGAGAATGCGTGTGTGTGTTTTTAACCTTGCTTTTGCTGACTGATTCAAACCGTATCACTGGAATAGCTACAAGAAGTTAGTGTGTGTGTGTGTGTGTGTGTGTGTGTGTGTGTGTGTGTGTGTGTGTGTGTGTGTGTGTGTGGGCAGTGGTAGTTTGTCAGTGTCTGTCTCCTTGATCCAGTGTGAAATATAGAAGGTAGTAGAAGGCAGAAGGTAGATTTATAAGTCATTTTTTAAACAAAGTTTGAAAAATGAAATTACATTTGTCCTCGATCCTGCTACAGTTGAAGGATGAGTTGATTAAAATCAGCAGCTACCATGAAGATTCCGTACGGTTGTTTCGACATGTTGCTGCTGGTGGCATCGTTCAATTCCTGCAGTGCATTTTTTTAAACATGCATCGGAGTCTTGTGTCCTGTCGGCTCTGAACAAGGTCCGCCCATCTAGTGCAACGGTTTGATCCAGGATGTTAGGGGTTAACCATGTCTCTGTGAAGATGTGTGCAGCAATCTCTGATTACCTGTTGCTAAGTGGGCCTCAATCACATCTTATCCACTTTATTCTCCTGAGATCGGACATTACACAGAAGACAGCTTGGTAGAGGAACAGCTCTCGGTCCAAGTCGGGTCAGCCTCGCCCTGATGCTGGCTCTCCTTCCTCTCTTCATCTTTCAGTTTTGTTTCTCCCCTCTGGTCTGACTGGCAGTCTGCAAACCGCACACAACTTTTCCCGATGTTTTAGATGTGCTTCTCTATCGTTGAAAAATCGTGCTTCTGCAGAAGGGGCCATGGAGTTGAAAAAATAGAAAAATGTAGCAAAAAATAGCAAAGATTTGAGGAGCTACTGGCTGCTGCATCTACATGCACTGCCGTCGTCATATCCAGTATCTCAACAGCTATTAATGGACTGCCATTAAGCTTCTTACACTCATTTATTTTCTCCAGGAAAGGAATCCTTATGATTTTGGGGACTCAGCGTGAAGGTCATTTTTATGTAACCACACTTGCAATAGCAGAGGCTGAAGGCATTATGTTTTCAGGTTGTCCGTCCATACGTCTGGCACATTATTGTGAATGCGATAAATCTCTCAAGAACGCCTCAACAATGAGCTGGTTGGATTTTGGTGGTCACAGATCAAGGCCCCTCTTACCTTATTCTTATGAACACAATATTTCTTGAGGGAATTTTTTTTTTAAATTTAGCACAAATGTTCAAATGGACTCAAGGATGAGCTGCTTTGGTTTTGGTGGTCACAGGTCAAGGTGACTTTTCTTTTGTCTCATTCTTGTGAAAGCAATATCTCAAGAACACATTGAAGGCATTACTTGACACTCACTCTGACTCAACAGTGAGCTGATTAGAATCTGATGGTTGAAGGTCAAAGGTCAAGGTCACGGTGACCTCATAAAACATGTTTGGAGCCATACCTCAGAAACCTTGGGTGCCCACATTGAAACTGTGCTGATTTTATAGATCTTCTGTGCTGCCGGAGGGAAGATGTGTTTGAAGCCTCCATGTTTTCACAGACATGGATGTAAAGTGTGAAACTTCAGACCACTGCGTGGAGTGTGGCAGTGGTTCCAGTTTCTTACAGCAACACTATGAAGCTCACAATCATGGTCTTTAAAAAAAGCCTTGACCTCTGATATTGGTTGCCGTGAACAGTTGCACAGGTATTCCAGGTCGCCAGAGAATGAGTTTTAATGACTGTATTGAATGTTTTCAAACCATTTTGTATTGTATTGAAAGACGCTTTTGTATTCGAGACAATGAACCTCATACAAAAACCACTCTAAACCACTCCAAAAGATTCATGCTTAAGAGGAGCATATGAGTGATTTAAGAGAACCTGCTGCATAGACCAATTTTCTTCTATTTTAAATTTTAGATTTGGCTGTCTGAGTGCAGCTCTGCAAAAGAGATATAGCAATTTTTCTCTTTTTTTTGGCCTCAAATGGAGCACAGCAGGTGGCCTTTCATAGCAATTTATAGGTGTAATTATGCTGTTGATGAACCTACTAAGTAACAAGTAGTATTTATCAAGTTAAGGGAGCATGTTTGTTATAATGTTTACAGTTTCAAGAAATCAAACTTTATTTTTGAAACTGTTTATGTATTCATGGACTTTCCAGCCCTCATTTGTGATTGAAAGTTGAGGTGCTGAACTAAAAAGAAAAAACATCACCTCCAGCTCTCTCTTTGAGGCAACATTGCAGGCCACGGCCGGGAGCCTTGCTCTTTATGAAGTCGTGGAGTTTTCAGAGCTTTCCAGCTCTGGGACTCACTGCTGAGCTGCATCCCTGAGCTCGTGAGGCCACAGTCCTATTTTTTGAGTCCCTCCTGTGTTTCCTCGCACTGCATGTCCTCTCCTGACCCAGGCTTTGGATCAGAAATTGTCTGGCCCTGATACAGAGAATGATGAAGTGTCCTTCATCATGACGTTGACGGATGCAGGTCTAAGAATGTCTCCTTTTGTTCATTTGCCCATTTTCATCTGGCTTTTCCATTAGAAGTGATCACATTTACATGAGTTGTAGGAGCTCTGAAATTGGCCCATGAAATGAGCAACAAATACAGGCAACACATGAGCATGAAGGTGGTATTGATTGGCCTGGTTAACAGTGATTTTATTTAAAAATAATTCACAAAACCATTTCATGAACTCATTCATATTTACAGTTCAATTGAGCCCGTTGTAGAAATAACTGGACCGAAGCAAATCTGGCTTTTACAGGGTCTCTCTTTCTCTCTTTGGGAATCTTTTCGTGTTTTGTTTTGAACACTAACTGCTCTCGTTTTCTGTCCCCGTCTTATTTTCCCCCTCTCTCTCACACTGCCCTCGTCATTTAATTGCTCTGTGTCTTCTTTTTCTCCCTCTGCGGTTTTCTGCCCAGAGCACTGATTCTTCACGTCTCATTCTTCCTTTTCTGCCTCATTATCTGTGTCCTTCCATTGCTTTCTTTCTGTGTCATCTTTTTCTCTCCCTCTTTTTGCCCTTTTTTCATTTGGAATCCATTTCTCCCTGTTTTGTCATATATGTTATGATGTGTAGTGTGAAGCAGAGATCATTTGGCATCAGTGAAATACATCTGGTGTGTTTTGGATATGAAACGCTCCCTACTGGTTTTACATGAATAAAAAAAGCAGTCTGTAATTCAGTTTTCTTTGTTATATTTAACAAATGTGGATTTTATATTCCATGTTAAGTCCAATATTCTCTCTCTTTTCTTTAGCTCTGGTTTGGGCTTCACCCACTCCTGAGGGAAATATCAGGCTCTTTAGTTTCTTAATGCTCCGCTATGTTCACCAGCTGTTAGCTACCTGTGTCCGTCTGCTGTTTGCTGCTGGGTGGGCTGTGCACAGTGGGTTTATCAGAGCTTTTTCATTGAAACCAGCAGCGAAGGTTGATGA
Source organism: Plectropomus leopardus (assembly GCF_008729295.1). Lineage (NCBI taxonomy): Eukaryota > Metazoa > Chordata > Actinopteri > Perciformes > Serranidae > Plectropomus > Plectropomus leopardus. The sequence continues at coordinate 2,570,139 of NC_056463.1, forward strand.
GAGCAGCAAGAGTGAATGAAAAGCCTAAATAATTAGCTTAACAGACATGCAAAGTAGTAAGGGTAAAAAAGGTGACAAAGATTTAGATTCAAAACTGCAAAGTTTCCTGAGAGGTGACAAGGTTGCATACCTGGCTGAGAAAAGTTAAAAAAATCAGTTCTCATTTGCCAAACAGTCGCTGTGTTTGTCTTGTGCCTGCTCTGTAACTTAGGTTTGTGGTAGATGGTCTCTAGCCTGCTTTTTAAGCCTGCACAACAGAAAAACATGGGCCACAGCCATCGATGAATGTCTTATTTGCTGATAAGCCAATGACAGTCAACAAGACAAATATGGTCTGATACCATATCGGTGCATCTTATTGGTAAATATTCATGAGTGCAGCTTTACAATGGAAAACAGTCTGTTTTTTTCCAGCTTTTGTTTTTCAATCGGTGGTACATTCAAGTTCAGGAAAGCATCAACAAAGTAACAATAAATCTCAGTGAGACTCTGGAGGGTGAGGGGCTTTGGTTGGTGAGTTAACAGAGTGCAGGAGAAAACCCAGTCGAGGCACAGGGGTAGAGAGGAGGGCACGAGTACAAAGAGAGGTAAAACCAGAGTTATCTGCATCCTGAGGGCAGCGAGGACTTGCACAGCTGAGGTCCTCCTCAAGGCTGCATAGATTCACTACCAAAGTCATGCTTAATTTATCTCAACAGGGACAGCAAAGCCCAAGGAAAAAGCCCCAGACATGCAAAATCCCAGCGCACACTGACTTAAACTAACCTCGCATGCACTGATGTACCCACTGAGCCCTGGTGTTCCCACGCAACGGCCTGTTTTTCGTTTCCTGCTTTAGCACCACTGAAGTCCTCTGAGCATAATGAACTATTGTATTGATGAGATTGATATTGATCAACCTCTGGGGCATGGGACAAGGGTTTCAAACCCCCACACCCTCCTTAAATCAACTTCCCACTGATAAGTCAATGCACTCCGATGGTTAATAAGCAAGTCTAAAAGCACATGTGAGATGTGTGCGCACCATCTGTCCATATGCTTTGTTGTGCTGTTTGGGTGGGAGGAAACAAATGCTTGTGTAGTTTTACCCCACATTCTGCATGTAGCAGTAAAGTACATTTTCCATCCTTCAAATGCGTTCACACACTGAAGCGTTGGATACGTTCCAGACTTTGAGATTAGCAGGATAAACACTCCTTAGACTGGAGTGTTTGAATATTGAGAGAGCTGTAGTTAATGCATTACACCAGAACTCAACATATTCTGGAGAGAAGAGCAGTGATACTCAATGTTTGGCCCCCAATAGGGTGCTGTGCGGCCCCCCAACCACTCTGTAACTCACAATAGAAATAATGATTTACACTGGTAATTGTTTATTGGTTTTTAGTATGCATAAGGTGCCAGCGTGCATAAAACAGCATCAAAATAGAGCTTGTTGATGAAAAAAAGCGTCAGTGAAAGATCCCGACAGGGGTGTGAAGGATCCTTCACTGAGAAATGTCCTAAAATCAGGGAAACATCAGAAAACCCTAGAAACAGCCAAAAATCCTAGAAATACGCCAAAATCCTCGAAACTTTCTAAAATCCCAGAAATGTCCTGCAATCCTAGAAAACATCCTAAAATTGGAAAAGGTCCTAGAAATGTCCCAAAAATTCTAGAAAAGTACTAAAACCGTAAAAATGTCCTAAAATCCCAGAAACGTCCTAAAACCAGAGAAACGTTTTAAAATCCTAGAAACATCCTAAAATCCCGTAAATGTCCTAAAATCGTAGAAACACGTGTGGGGCTGCTGTGACTGGCCCCTGGCCTCCTATTTTTTTGCAAAAGTGTGGCCCCTAATAAAAACAAGCCCTGGACTAGCACGTTCTGAATAATGCAAAAACGATCACTTCTACTTTATGTTTCCAACACTTAACTTCTTCTTCTTCTTCTTCTTCTTCTTCTTCTTCTTCTTCTTCTTCTTCTTCTTCTTCTTCTTCTTCTTCTTCTTCTTCTTCTAACACCTTTCAGATCTGACTCCGCGGCAGATACGTTATTTGTAAAAACAAACTGTAAATTATTCACTTCGATTAATAGAGGACGGAAACACTTTCCTCGGTGCCCTGGAGTCCTGGAAGAGTCTCAGCGTTGAAATGAAATGTGACGTTGCCCTGAGCAAACTTAGAGGCGACACATGCGTAGGTGAGAGCTCAGCCAACGTGCAGGATATATCACTTCAGACGCCGCCTCTGATCTCTGCTTATCCAGAACAGATACCTGTGAGACAATAAGACGAGTTTCACAGTCGTACACACTGGAGACTGTTTCCATTAAAATCCCTTCAGCTGTCTGTAAAAACACTGAATGAGCGGGTTTGATTTAAGGGCTTCAGAGACACATGAGGCACCTTTGGTTACTTTAGATGTATATACAGTTCTCAGCTTTCTTTCTGATTTTGTTCTCACTTTGGATGAATTATTTTGAAGGACAAAGTGGGTTAGCACTAGTTTGTCACAGTGATGAGACTGTTCAGGGTGTTCATCTCTCTGTTCCTGATCTGATCGCCATATCCCAGCGATCTTTTTTATAAATGCACCTGATCAGCGCCTGAAGGAGGACACTGAGGCGCACATTGTGCTTTATGTATCATTATTATCATTATTACTGTTATTATGTAGTTTTATAACACGCTGTGGAAACCGCACACACCACTGTACATAGTATGCTGCTGCTAAATGGCCCTCTCTGTCTGTCCGCAGACAGAGCTTAGGCTGGTTATTTGTGTACGCGCGTAAAAAACCAAAATCAATATGACCTGGGCTCTCAGGCTATTCTCTTGATGTCGGTTTCCAAGGTACGCCAAGAACTTGGCAAAAAAGCTTTTAAAAATGTCGCCCCGTCTTTTTAAATCAGCCTACAGAAGGAGCTGAAATTGTCTGATCTGATCACTATCAGGGGAGTTGAACTTTGTGTTGAAGACTGAGAAATAGCAGTCTTGGTCAATGTGATTGCTTCGCTGTTTCTCACTGAAATTGGAAATTGCACATATTAATGTAATTGCCTGTTTTGTGTTGCATTTAACTGGATGTTTGCTCTTTGTAATGTATGATCGTTGTATTTGCCTGTTTTCGTTGTTGTAACTTTGGTTTATGCTGCTCATACTTTTAAGTGGTTAAAAAAAGTATATCTATACAAACTAATGTTCTTAAATTACACCCGGCCTTTTTATCGTGTGTGTAAGCTTCTATGGTGCGAAGCAGAAAAGAATCTGTGAAGGCCACTTGTGACAGGACAGCTATGTTTTTTGGGAGTTGACCAAATTTGGTAAAAAGCGGTTTGAGTATCTTCAGTGTGGATTTGCATAAATGTTTTCCTGTTAGATGAACCGCTGAACCTTTTCTTCTGCAGATAAAGAGCGTTTGTTTCATGGGGTTGGAAATGTTAGCGGATACAAAGTCATGATAGGTGGATTATAATATCTGCAACACAGAATAGTAATAGTTACTTAAAAGTGACTAGTAATTACTTACTTAAATGAAGTATTTAATGGTGTATCAGCTATAGGAAGGAAGCATGCTGCTAGCATTAACCAGAAGGGTCGGGGCAAAAACACTAAAACGCTAATATGGCTTCAACAAATAATTTGTCATGTGACTATGCAAGATAGTCAGGACGTGCTTTAGAAAACCTTTTTCATGGGATAGCGATAGTGTCGGTCTGTTTGTGTGCAGAATGAGAGTGATGTCCGGAAATGTATCTATTATTTTATTTATTTATGTTTTAATTGTGTGCGTGTGTCCTTTTTTTATCATTCTGTGCCCCCTCTTTTAAACATTTTTGAGGGAGCATGACCACAGCGTACTTGAAACTCATCATGAGCTATTTTTAGATATACTTGTTTGTTGTTTGCAGACCTGTCCTGCTGCACACCGAGAGTGTGATGCAGTAATTGACTGTGGTATTTATATTTCAGTAGTGGTCTTAATTAATAATCCTGCTGGTGCTGGTTTTGGTACTGTTTTGTGATTTTTTTAACAATACCCAGCTGTAGTCTCAAAGGGATGATCTTAGGTTGCTGTCCACGACCATCTCTTGACTATAAACTGCTCATTTCAATGAGCCTCATTGAGCCTTAATTTAATCAAGTGGAAACAAAACAGAATTTAGTGATGCTGCACACTTTAATATGTTTGTGGGTCTTTATTTTTGCTTTATCTGAGGCCTAGTCCACACATATATGGGTTTTTTTTTTAAGATTTTCAAACCAATCACATGAAGTGTATCATTTTTTGTGTTGCTTAATTGGCTAAACTGGTGAACTAGTCGCCTTTTCGTGCATTTGCAGTCAAACTGTGGAGAGAGCATTTCTCAAAAAGGTGCATAAAATTACAGAAGTATTCAAAATATTCAGTTATAAAATCAAGAAAAGTGTCCGTTCACTCATTTGTAATAATAATTAAAAAGAATTGTTGATACGTGTAAAAACGATAGTGTTTTTAATTACCTAATCAAAACGTTTTGCCAATTTAAACTAATATCACTATTTAAAATGCCTTCATGCTAAATACAGAAACTTGTGTTTGCATCAGTCTGTGCACTTGAAGAAATCTTTTTTACAGTTGAGTCCAATCTCACACTCAGCCGGCCACATCCTGGTTTCTCTCTTCACTCCGAAGAACCTGGAAATGTGTTTTATATGCCTTGAAGGCATCATTATGTAAGCAGCCCTCTGAGACTAAAAGGGTTAGCCTGCACTATCGAGTCTGAGCTCCCTGATCTGGCATTCAGCTTCACCTCTCCTCTCAGCACCGCTCTCTGGCTGCCGGCGCTTTGACCTCCCTGCTCCTCCACGTACAATATCCTCCTCCGCTCCTGCCGAGCACGCTGCTGCTGCTTCTCCTTCTCCCCATCCAGCGCCACTTTTCTCTGGTTTTAGAGACTGTACCATGCTATCAAGGGGCAGATTGAGGTTGCTCAGTCTGGACAGATGCAGTTTTAGACTTTATCATGATGCACATGAGAATACACTAGAATACAGTATCCTTTCTCTTGTTTCTTTACTCTTTTTTGAGACATTTGCAAAAATTAAACGATTATTGCAAATTCAAATAATTGCTAAGTCTCAAATAACAAAAACAGACTGGTTGCTCATAAAAGCCAGTTAAATAAAACATTTTAGGGGTCTGTGTTACAATAGGAAATGCAGAAGACAAGAAAATGTCCAACTTAAATCTGATAAAATACAGAATAAAGCCAGATGTCTCTATATGAGCCTGCTTTTATGGCATATGTCTTCTCTCTAAATTCAGAGGGTTTTGTGGTTTTTCTCAGCTGCTTGTCAACTGCAGCACATTTAGAGAAATGGTGGCTTGCTGTTTTTTTTGGGGGTTTTTTCAGCATGACAGGCACGGTTATTAGCAGAAATAGGCAGTGAAAAATTGTTTCAATAATTATATTGACTCTATGGCACCTTTTCCTACAGTTTCAATATCTTTATCTGTTACAGAGATGAGGAAATACAAATGTATCTGTTTTCCTCAAACTTTACTGTTGCCACTTCAAAATAAAAGCCCTACAACTTTTCTGTGGACAGAATCACCTCAGTTGTTGACACAAGGTATTTTATTGTGAAACATTTGCAGGACTGTGTTGCTGACAATGCAGGAGCTTGCACGTCTTTATAATTTAGTGGAATATATGCTTATAATTGTGGAAATACAGCAGTCTTAGCGGCCGGCAGTCCTGCAGAAGCGTGGCGGCAACAAAGCTGCTACTGTCAACATCGCAAGCATGCAAGATGCAAACTTCAGCGAGGTTACCGTCAGGCGCTCCTCACGCATGCAGTGTGTTCCAAGGAAATGTTTCGTAGAAATGGTCAAATTTAGTGAAAGAAGGGAAAAAATAATATCTGCTTATCTCTGTCGGCTTGACTTGAGGCATGCCAGATGCTGTGTCTATGACACACTACACAGGATAAAAACAAAGAAAAACAAGCATTTGTCACACCCGATGCTCATTATTGTTCCCAAAAGCCCACTTCTGACTTCTTGGGCCATTATTGTGTTGAGAGATATCGTGCAGCCTGATCTTTGAATAAGATGCAGAATGACTCATTTTCTATTAAGACACTACACAGAATAAAGCGGCACTCATTATCAGCAGTGCCAAGTTCTCAAGCTGATGCAGCTGCGTTTCCCACAGACTTATAATCTGTGTAGCGGTAGCTCCTCTGTATGCGTTGCTCTTTTTCATTCTCTGTCTCCTCTTTAAATCTGCACGTCTTTGCTGGTCCATGAACGCAGCAGCACAGCAGTTTGAGGAGTTTGAGTCGCAGGGTGGATAGTTGAGCTGTCGATCCAGGCATAGCCGATCAGATCAGATCGTTGGATGAGAGAGGGGCAGCTGCAGCAGAGGCGAGTGCCTGTGTGAACACAAACTTTTAGACCCAGCTCAATAAATGGTTAAGTTTCACTTTCACTGCTGCTCCATCTCTGCCCCGAGTGCGCTCTGCACTCCGACAGTGTGATGCATAAATAACCAAACGGCACATACTGTATATATTCCTTTAGCACTCTATTATTTAACAATTTGTTCATTGCTCAGAACCTGAGGATTTATGCCAGGAATAAAACAAATCGAGAAGGTGTCTTTTTATGATATATAATTATCATCAGGATGCTGCTGGATGGAGTTCAGCTTTACTGTCTCTGATAACGTCTTGTTTGGGTGCATGAAAAATAAATGCCGGTGGTACTGTTTTCCAGTGAGTTTTGCTGAAATGCCAAACCTTCACTTTATGATTTACATACTGAAGTTTGGAACGACTTTGACGTCAGCTGATACATGTTGAAACAAATTATACAGAGAAAAGCCCGTTTGAGCACACAACCTGCTGTGTAAAATAGTTAAAACGCCCTCATGCAGAGAGTTTATGTGCACTACACTTGTACTTCTGACTTTTTCCATCAGGCATCGACACTTTATGCACCATAAAACTTTGTCAGCTCAGCAAGTGGTAGTTTGCGTGGAGAGAAAGATGGACTCATGAGATGTGATGAAGTTACGACCCCACTGACATGCACACGCACACAAACACACACACATATACACTCACCACCAGTCAGAAACGATTGGAAAATCATTAAACACGTATTATAAAATTGAGATGTCATGCACAGTGGGCTGTCAGCACCTCTGTGCTCCAGGCCCTCTCCCTCCCACACACAGACTTTCCAAACTAGCGCATTTGTCCACTAATGTCCTCTTGTAACCTTCAGCCTGTTAAGGCTGCACTTCTGGCTACTAAATAAAAGTTTACTTTGACACGTTTTGCTGTAGGGAGCATTTTATTTGTGCATCTGCATGCAGATACATATGCACATAGTTACCCAAGACTGTCCACCCACGAAGAAGAATAGCATCAGCTGTGCCCCAAAACAACATATTTCAATGTTAAACTGACAGCATTACATTTTATTGTTAAAAGTTGCTTGTTTGCTGCAGCTAATAGATGCATTTACTAAAATGTGCAACTCCTACAAGTAAATGATAGCCAGTAGCAACAAAATAATGAAATATATAATTTTTTACCATCAATTGTTGAGACCGTTTTCATGCATTTTTCCATTTCTTCTGCCCTGAAACGTCACACGAACATCACAACTCAGCAACTCGGGCATCATCGAAATGTCCCAATAATTCAATCCTAATTACGATTTAAGAGGGCCGTACATGTGCTCGTAGCTCAAAAATACGGTAAATATTTCCGAGGAGCACGTGAAGGCAGCAAAAGTCCCGACTGAGACAGTTTGGGAAACAGAAGGTTGAGCAGGACGGTCTTACCAGGCGAACTTCATACAGTCAACCGACAAAATGAAAATACCTTTAACACACAAAAGTGGTTGTCAACATGTTGATGTCCACCAGGGCTGGTGTGACATTTCCCATGCTGCATCTGTCCAACTTCTGATGCAACTAAACATCAACACATTTCAGTTATCCCCCACATCCCATGATGCAGTTCTTTCCTCATTCTCCTGCAGACTGCTGATGCTTCTGTCAACAGTGCATTAGCAGTGACTCAGTGAAGTGCGGCACATTTCAGCCACGTATGATGGAATAGTTATGGGATGTATTGAAATGACTCTGAATGCGTTTTCACCTCCACGTTGATGAGTGAATCACCCAGATGATCACTCAAAATCATTATCTTGGTAGCTGTTAGCACTGACCTTGCTTTCTATGAACGGAGCAGGCCAAAGTCATTTCCAAAAATAGCAGCCAGACTATTTCCGAGCCACTGTTGCTGAAAGGAGTCATATGCTGCCGTTAGTCTGCAGGCGTCAGGACAGTGCAGCAGCCTAAAGCTCACTGAAGCAGGTGAGATAAGATCAGATCAATCTTTAATGATGCCTCTGGGGACATCGGGTAGAGAGGGACGCAGCATTCCCAGAGGCACTGCAGCAGCAGATCGATCCGCCGTGCCCAAAGCTGATTGTCCTGCTTGGAAAAGATGCGTCTAATCAGATAGGAATAGGTCGTACTTGTCTGTGCAACTCGTCCTCCTGTCTGGGAATTGAACCCCGATCTCCTGTGTGATTGACGTGCGCGGTGCTGATGAGGAGGGAGGTGCTTTTGTCTGCTTCAGAAATTCAAGATGCGCTCGTTAGACTATGGCCCTATTCCACTTCTTACTTTTACCCATACTCATTGTTTTTGAGGGACACCTTGTCCTCTTGGAACGGAGTTAAAAGACATTTCTGTTGGAGTTTTCCTTACGAAATGTGATAACTGTAAGACCCAGATACATCATCAGAAGTTGTTCCACATTGCATTATATTAAACTTACATGGTATCTTCTGTTATAGTGATTTCGTTTGCATGGGCTATAAGTATCCTTTTACAGTTGTCAGGACACGTGTGATTTGTTCACAACCTAAAGTGATAGTTGAGGATTTTTGAATTGGGGCTGTATGAGATACTTATGTCTGTTTATTGCATGCAGAAGCTTGCAGTCCCAGTTTGCAGAAACAGATGGAAGATAATGATGGTTATCGTCATTTTTAGGTCTTTATTAAGAAAAAAAACAGCAAAACTTTTGTGGCTTTCTTTTGTTGATTGATCAGCTGTGTTGTAAATAATTTATCATAAATCTCGGTGTCAGGTGTGCCTGAGCGGGGCAACCTACCTCTCGATGTGGACACAAAAAAAGGAGGCGTACAGGGCCAGTCACACCGACAATGTTGCTATAAAAGTGTCACCAGCAAAACCACTGTTTCCCAATGGTGCAGCGCACCTGTCGGGTGCTCCTATCTTCCTGCTGCACGACGTGCTTTTCTGGCATTTTTTATGCGCACATCGGTCGTCAGTCGCACTTTTGGCCACGCGCACGCATTATGTGCACACTCCATGCACTCCCAGCTGTTTTTCCAGATGTGCCTTCAAGACGTTTTTGGAAAGGTCGCACCTGGATCTTGATGTGATTGCACCTTGAGGGCTAAGCGGTAGGAGCAAGGCGTTTACTGGGATTGGGTCTAAATAATTCTGTGTTCTTACACACCGACATAAATGCATTAGACATGATAACATTATCTGCGTTGTGATAGCGGGCATGTCGCCCTGCTGACATTAGTACAGAGTGTTGCAGGAATGACAGTTATTAGTGGGCCAACCTGGAAGCTAATATCTCCCTGGTTTCCTCGACAAAAGCCTAAGGGATTTGTACACTGGATTTTGGATTACTGCAGAAAATCTGTCATAATTATGCTTTGTCACAAACAGTTTGTGCCCATTTTGTTCAGCAAGATAATCTTTACAAATGAACACCACTTTAGGATTGCTTAAGAGTAAATGCAATTGATAAAAATATCAAATTTGGTTATAAATGAACTACACAATGGTGAAGTTAGCCTCTTGTTAGCAACTGTCATTTTGTTTAAGACACATAAAGGCTTCGAAATTCACAGTTGGGTTATTTACTGATGCATTTAATGCCGTAGGACAAAACCTGAAAATGTCTTAAGCTTGAATTAACAACAGATTTTATTTGAGGCGTCTAACCAAAAACCCACTGACTTCAAGACAAGGGAACCAGGATACAAAAATGCTTTGGTTTATAGGACTCATTCCTGCAGCAGCATTTTATTTTAATGTCTTTAAATAGTTCAAAATATACTGATGAGAACTGTCATAACTGGTTTCCCTGAAATGTGTCGTGCTTCGTTGAATTTTTAAAGCACCATATGTTGCACACAGCAGGCTCGATGTTCAGGTCGTCTGGTCATCAGTTTCATGATCGTGACTGTATTTTTCCAGGCATGATGTTGTGCATGTATCTCTACAGGACACACAGCACTCTGAAACATAAGATTTCCTCCGTGTGTATGCTTATTACAGCTCGTCAGGTGGCGCCTCTCCCAGTCAACAGTACAGTTCATTCAGAACAAAGCCAACGTACCAGAAGACACTTTACACCGTGTTTGTGATTTCACACATGAAAATCAGCAGCAGGAGTCCAGCAGTATCCGACACCACCAGCTGGCACATTTTCCTCTTCTTTACAGCCGCTGATTCAGACTCAGCACAAGCTTCCACCACTGTGGATGTCCTCTCACTGCTCCTGCAGAGACTGACAGTGTGGAAACATTTGAATAAAAGGTGCAATATCACCAACAGTGCACTAAAAGTCAGACATAAGCCACAAGCAAGAAGCTCAGTACAAACCAGAGAAATGTGCACTGCTAATTAGGCTTTGGTGGACTCTGTTTTTATTAGATATATTTTATTATTATTTTTTTACCGGTTTGTACTGTTTGTGATGTATTTGTGTTGGAAAAATAAAAGGTAGGCCGAGCTGCTGGTGTAGGACATCACCCATTGGTTTTTAGACTCGTTTTGAAGCCTCATGTTTTGTATTTTGGTTGTTGCCATCTTGGTTTTTGGGGCTAGAAGTGACCATTTGTGGATGACTGGAGCAAACCCTAACCCAACCCAAGCTGCTAGCTTGGTTAGCGTCATACACTGTATAAAATAATGGACGTGGCTACCATGATGTCACCAGTTTGTTTGTGAATTCCTGATTTGAAGCAATAAGTTTGGCATTTCGGTCATAGCCATCTTGTTGGAGGCTTTTTTTTCTTTTTTGTTGGCCAGAAGTGACCATATTTGGATGAAAAGTTGGAGCTGTGGAGGAGTGAGAAGTGGATCCAGCTCAGAGACGAGTGTTGCCTTGCAGACAGCCTTTCACCAAAACAACCCCGCTTTTAAATATTGTCATTGTCGGGCACAAACCTCGAATCTCCCCATTTCACTATTTTTATATATATATATATATATATATATATATATATATATATATATATATAATTCTAATGATCCTTATCATTTCTCAATCTATAAAATGTGTTTTAAAAAAGTTTGTGACTAAACCCTCTATCTCCATTTGATCCTTTTACAAACACAGCACATTTTTCTAATTCCTGAAAAAAAAGGAGGTTTGCAGCCGACAGCAGATATGTGTAACTTTGGGCTTAATAACATGTAAATTGGTGAAGTATACAACCTTCACTCCCTCATACAGTTTAAATTAGCTATAAAGACCAAGATAATTTTTTATACCAGGCTGAAAATATGTTTATTTCTCTGATTAAGTTGGACATTTTAACATGGTGGTCTAGGAGGATTGACTCTGTTTTGGAGCCAGCCTCCAGTGGATATTAGAGGGACTGCAGTTTTTTGTTTTTATGCACTGGCTTCATTTTCAGCCCCAGAGGTTGCTGCTTGGATAGTCACAATTATGACTTTGTGCTAATGTCAATTTGCAGGCTAATCGTCTGAAGCACATTAACCGCTTTAAATGTCAACAGCCGCTGGCCTTTTATTTATCAGCACCACTGAAAACAAAACATCGTTTTTTCTGTCCTTCAATTAGTGTCTGAGCAGCGCTCAACATCTCTCCGTGTACTTTTTATTTCTTTCAGTTATAAAAATGGTGACAGTGAACTCAGAATCACTGCGTGACTTTTGCCTGCATAAACGGATGGCTGTTGTGATATTAGTGGGACTTAAAGCTCACACACAAACACCCGGCTCCCCTTGTCCATGTCAGATGGGCTGATAAAGAAGTGCAGACTCAGCAGGATTGTGAGGCTGTGGTGGTGGGATGGTTTGGTTGCCATGGCAACATAAAGAGGTGGGTGGTTACTGCGGGCGGTGGCGAGGGGGGCGGGAGATGACGTATTGCTCTCATTGGAAATAACAGCCAGTCAGACGTAAATTACCTGACCCTGGTGTTTTAGTTCACGCCTTCCAACTTTGTCTTAATATGTTTTACTTACATATTTTAAAGGACACTGTAAATAATAATAATAATAATAATAATAATAATAATAATAACTTTATTTATATAGCACCTTTAAAAACAGAGTTTACAAAGTGCTTTACAAACAAGGCAAAGCAGCCAGGCGATAATGCCAAACTAAAGCCAGACACAGAATTAAAGAAACAATTACAAAACAAAAATAACAACAACCCAAACCAATTAGAGTAAATACAAGTGAAAGAAGATTAGCATAAACACAGAAATAATAGCACTGATAATAGAATTAAACACAGTAGAAACAGAATAAAAGAGTACATTAAAAAATAAATTCAAAGACAAACTAAAACAGATTAATTAAAATAGATGACAAATTAAAATAGATTATGTCCCAAATGTTTTGACTCATTTAAAATAGTCTGCACTTGAGTTTGAGTCTACCGATCACACTGTGAACAATTTTTGTAAAGATTATTTATCTCATGATTAAGCATTCATATAAAAAATCTCACTTGATGAAGTTGTTAATAGATCTATTTTTGTCACAGCGTGTTTTGAGACTTCTGCTGCTCGAGCCGGCCGCCGTCCTGCTGGCTCACATGAAAGGCGTGAAAATAATTTAGTGATTATGCTCCTCTACACTCTCCACACTTTGGTTTGGACCTAATGGATCAAATTATTTTAATACAGAGTCATGCAGGCTGTCTGTGAATCTCAGAGACGTTAAGGCAGTTTCTTTTGAAATTGTTGTGTCTGGAAAAATGTCTTTTTGGACCAGTGTGTGACCTATGACACTGACTGGGTGGTGTTACGTTAAGGGGAAGGAGGCGCGTGTTAAGGTATAGAAAAAAACCCCAAAACATTTAGACGAGAAGCTATTGAACCTGATGCGGTCCAGTAGTGTTGTAGTACTCGAGATCGGTCTCGGTCTCGCGTCCACTTTCAGAGGGTTTCAGTCTCGGCCTTTGACTCGGTCTCTCGGACTCAGCGGACTTCGGATTTGTAACACCTGATGTGACGCCTTCTTCAAATCCAGCCAATCATGTGAGTCCGTGATTCTCAGTCTTTTTTCTGTATTGAACCCCCGTTAAAAATACTTTTTCAGCCAAATCCCCCCCGACCAGCACGAAACAAACCCAGCGCTGCAACATCAGTGTCCTTTAACAGCATTATAACTGAAAAACACTTCAAATTTGGGGGTTGCAAATCATGGATGTAAATCCCATTAAAACATAATCTTCTGCAAACTGACGGTATTTGGTATTTTGTCGGTTCTGGTTTCTCCTTCTTTGTCCTGTCTCCGTGTTTTCAGCAGCATCGCTGCTACGCTTCAACCGCGACTCCATTGTTTGTGTCTTGACAGCGGCGAGTGATTGATTGACAGGTGACGGCATTTGACAGTTTGGGTCAAACGATCCTGGTTTGGACAGAGCCTGTTCTTTTTTAAGGATAGTGAAATTGAATATTGAGTATAAAATTCAGGTTATGAGCTCCTTTTTAATTTTTACTGAACTTTTTATATATAATATATTTTTTTTCTATAATTATTTTTTAGGAGTTTTGCATGACTGCTATTTTTTTTAAAATATATTTTTTCAAAATTCTCACGTACCCCCGTTTGAGAAAACGATTAAGGCAGTCATAGAAATCACAGGAAAATAGTTTATATATATATATATATAATCCAAGGGCATCAAAATGTGTCAATTAGGAAGTGTCCCCACGCCATTTAGCATTTTTATGAGACAAACTGCGCATTACACTGAGTCCACTGTGTGTCATTACTTGATGTTTAGAGCAACGGTGCAGGTTGATTGTCGGTGTCTCCAATAATATTTATTATTATTATTATTATTATTAATGAATTAAACATTTTAAACATTTTAATTTGACATTTTGCATTGCTTCTGTCCACTTTGTGAAGCACCTTATATTTTAAAGCAAAAACAGCTGGGCTGACAGATGTTCATTTCCACCGTCCTCTCTGACCGCGTCTCCGTCGTCTCGTCCTCCCTCTCAGCCACAAACCTCCTCCGCAGTTTTGTACACACAGTCTTGTTTTCATTCCTCTTCCCTTCATTATTGCTTCATTATCTCTGGCTGTTGTTGCTGTTCTGTTCTCTGTCTTGTCCTCCCTCCCCGCAGCCTCTCTGTATTTCATCTGACAAACTTTAATGGGCTTTTTAATTGTAAGTCAATTTACTACAGCTGCTAAGTATAATGCCTTTCTCTCTCTCTGTCTTTGTCCTTGTGTGTGTGTGTGTGTGTGTGTGTGTGTGTGTGTGTGTGTGTGTGTGTGTGTGTGTGTGTGTGTGTGTGTGAGATGCAATTACAGCTTATTTGTGATTCTTACCACGCCCCAAACTGCTAATTCAGCTTTCTGTAATTTTCACTCTTGTGTCTCCATCTAAACAATTACATGAACTGTGTGAGGCAGAAACACTTTACTGAGTTTAATCAGTAACAAGTATTTGATCTTTGAATTTCACCAAATATTTCAGGTATACGATGCAAGAATTGTCAGAAGGGCAACATGGAGACAATCGTAAATCACGTTTCTTTTTTAAATGTATTTTTTGATATTTTTTGTCATTACTTCAATATAAACAATAGTAGGGGACGACCGATAATGTTTTTTCAGGGCCACTACCAATTTTTGCTAGTTAATGAGACCAATAACCAATATTTGGTACTGATATGTATTTACAATGATGAAAATCAAAATTAAAATCTTTCTGTCAGTAGTTTTATAATGTCACAAACTCCAACACAAAACTTTGTTTGGATGCTTTTGGCAAAATATTTAATCAAATCTGAGACCTTCAGCATCATATACAAACGGTTCCCAGCAATTTTTCACAAAGTCAAGTGAAAATTTAATTTGTTTTGCTAATGTTGCTCAGTGCAGTTTTTAATTTTTGTACAGCCATTTGAGGCATGCTTTGTGATACTGAGCTATGATCAGTCAGTCAGTCAGACTTCATTTGTGTCGCACTTTTCATACAAACAAACTGTAACACAAAGTGCTTTACACAATAAAACCTAAATCCCCTCCAAAATAGATAAATAATCAAATGATAATAGTAATAAACTGTAAATAAGAGGTAGGTGAAAGGATTAAAGCACAAAGTAAAATAATAAATATCTTGAAAACACTAAAATGACAGAAACAGACTAAGATGCGTAACTAAATAGTTAATGATAAATAAGGTTCAACTAAAAGCGAAACTTAAAATGGAGGTCTTGAGTTTGCTTTTAAATATATATATATATATACATATATATATATATATATATAATAAATTTCACAGGAATTTTACACTCAAGTTGCAACATTACTCTTCACATCGCCGAGTTTATTCTTCATCGTTTTAACTTTAGGAAGCCATAGTTTTCCAGTGTACATCCCCTCTGCTGTCATGTTCACTATCCCATGTAGCCCGTCCTCCACATCATCCGTCTCCCTCATCCCCTTCATCTCTCCTTTCCTTATATCGCTTCACCATCCCCTGTTTGAAGTAATCGGGTCTCAGCAGAGGAACTGGCTGTGAGGAGTGCTAAGTGAAGTTAAAGAGAGAGGAGGTGGTGGGAGGGAGGTGGAAGATAGAAAGTGCTAATTGCTCCCCTCTCACATCTTCAAAGATGAAACTGATGTGAAACAGTTTGGAGTTACTGTTATTCCAGAGGGGCTCGCTCACATGAAAGCGCCAGGAAATGATGTTGTTTCACCAGGCGTGGTGCTGCTGTAACCTTCGAGTGCTGCGTCGGCACTACACTTAAACGGATACGGGAGAGTTTTTAATAATGGTCAGCTGTTTTTCTTCTTCATCACACATTTGCCCTTCAGTTCAACCAAAAATGACTCAATATTATTTCTTAGCAGCCCATTAATTTTTGAAGTGTGTGCTTTTCAAATGATAAAAATGTGGCTTCAAGAACAAGATCGCCCCAGATTGAGGAAAGATTAGAAGAAGGGGTTTTAATGTGATACTATATGAGTGCTGCTGTGTTATTTACATTTCTTCTTTAACACCCCTCCATCGTGTCACACACTGCATATACCACACAAAAGAGTGTGTGAAATAAATAAGGAAATGTACATATCAAGTATACAACCATATATAATTTGACATATAGTTTAAAAGAAAAAAAATATAGACTTTGGTTTTGAGTTCATTTCAACTACCCAACTGAAGAATTTGATAACCAAGCTGCAATCAGCTGATTGTCCAACAGAGGAGCAGAACAGCAGATCTCCAACACAGCAGCCGGCAGCGCAGATCTCCGACCGTGCGGATCTCCGACAGTGCAGATCTCCGACACAGCAGCTGGCAGCGTGGATCTCCGACAGTCCGGATCTCCAACACAGTAGCTGGCAGCGTGGATCTCTGACAGCCACTAGCAGCGTGGATTTTCCACACAGTGGATCTCCACAGCGTGGACCTCCTACAGGGCAGCTTGCAGTGTGGATCTCCAACAGCGCGGATCTCTAAAAGGCAGCTGGCAGCACGGATCTCCCACAGCGCGCATCTATGACACAGCAGCTGACAACCTGGATCTCTGACAGCGCAGATCTCTAACACAGCAGCTGGCAGCGCGGACCTCCAACACAGGCTGGCACAGCACACCTCTGAAAACGGCAGGATGGCCTACAGCAGCAGCGCAGATCTCAATCCCTGAATTAAGTATTATCATTACAAATGATGTCACACCAGAGGACAATCATAAGGACTACCACACAAAAAAGTGTATATAGTGCGAAATAAATAAGGAAATGGATAGGGTCTCAATAACTTTTGAGTTATTTACATAATAAAAAGTAGCCTTATGCAACCATATATAATTTGACAAAGGCTACAGTTTAAAAGCATAGGTGAAGGGTAGAGCTTGGTTAGGCTAAAGCCCAACCAAAAATAGCCTTAGCCCCACCTTAGCCCTACCATTTGAACAACCAAGAAAAGTACCTTATGAGCTCCTTTAATTGTCATGTATGTTTGTCCGTACGCTCTGCTCTCCCGCTAACAAGCTCCGACAGCGCCTCCGCATCCTAACAGCGTGATGCAGTGTTGTGATTAAACTGATCCCAGTTCAGGAGTAGAATCGCCCTTCACTCATTGAATTTCCTGGTTGGTAATCAATGTCAGGTTATCCGTGACTTGAGAGCGAGGAGAAAGTCCACCAAATTTAAGTTGGGAAACTGAAATGTGAAAATGGACCGTTGAAAACCGTGAAAATGTGCCCAGAAACATGTTGGATAACTTTTCATCCACACCTGAGGAGCAACAGGACAGGGAGGAGCTTCCTCCACCTGCCGGAGAGTGACTTTAAATATATTTACATCCATCAAATCAATCTCTCCCTCTCTCATTTTTTGTGTGTGTGTGTGTGTGTGAGAGAGAGAGAGAGAAGTGTGACACATAATTTAAAATGCAAGGTTTAGGGGCCGGTGTGTGCGTCTGTCCACAGAACAGACCGTCCTCGTCTGTTGCGCTTGTTGCGTGTGAAAAAGAGTGAGTGAAATCATCTCAGTAATCATCTGAACTTGTGTATTACTTCTTGTTGCTGAGAGGACGGTATTACTTTTCATGCATTCATAATGAAATTTAGACATTGATTTGAGTCCCACCAGTGTATAGATTAGCCAAAAAAATGGTCTCCTGTCGCCACTGAGGATGAGTCA
Source organism: Plectropomus leopardus (assembly GCF_008729295.1). Taxonomy (NCBI): domain Eukaryota; kingdom Metazoa; phylum Chordata; class Actinopteri; order Perciformes; family Serranidae; genus Plectropomus; species Plectropomus leopardus. Next base: position 2,588,115 of record NC_056463.1, read on the forward strand.
CTGTTCTGGCAACAGACACAGAAAAACAGAATAATTTATCAGGAAGTGTCACATCTTATTAACTGAAAATGGGGCTCTGAAAATCCATCAGCTTCCGTGCTGAAGATGCATTAGCCTATTTATTTTTTTATGCCTCTTTTATATACATACATCTCTCAGACTTCTAGTTCGGCATCATGTGAAGTCCTGCCCTGCACATCTAGCTCTGGTGAATAACTCCACTTAATGAAAAAGTTGCTCAAAAAAATCTAGGACACTGATTGCTTTGAAAAATGTATGTAAATATAACTACGTTTAAGTCTGACTTTATGTTTATTTTATATTTAAAGTGACATTTACTTGAAAAATAGTTAGATTTACTTGATTTGTGAAGTTGTGACTTAAAATGGAAAGTTTAATTTAATCAATCTTTCCAAGTTTCCACTTAAACCAAAAAGTTGCTCAAAAAAATCTTGGAAACCGATTGCTTTGTAAGTAAATATTATTATTAGTTTTAATTTATGCATATTTTGTATCTAATTGTTAATTGTACTTTAAATTTAGTTATCTTTACTTGATTTTGTGACATTGTGGCAACCTAAAAATGACAAATTTAATTAAATCCATATTTCTAAGTTTCAGCAATTTCAGTAGCAATCCGCAGAATAACGACAGGGATGTGAAGTTTTGGTCAATGAGGGAGCCAAAGAGAGCATGAGAGCTGCATGGCATGAGCAGAAAAAAACAGTGTGATTATCTTTTTTCTTACTCAGTGACATGATGTATAATTCATTTTGTCATTTCAAACATGTAAATCACGTTTCCTATAATGTACTAATGGTGTCCTTTGTAGTTGAATCTTAAATTCAACTAGTTCATTCATATGATTGTGATTGGTGATAATTTTTTTTTTTTTTTTTTTAGTGGACTACACAGTGCATGATGTGTGTGTGCGGAGCGGTGGCACTGAAAACTTTGCTTTATTAATACTTTGTCTCTCTGCAGACTGTTGCACCGGCTAATGTTTCAAACTTATCTGATTTGTGGTTATGTTACTTAAAGTTTTTGGGAACCTGAATCACCAAAAGCTTTCTTAATATGTAATTTAGGGTCTGACATGCATAATAAAAAACATAAAAAATTACATTAGACATTAGCCTCAATACAAATTTTAAATATTGTCATTTTAGTTTTTTTACAGTTTGCTGAAGCTGGGTTGATTTGGGCGTGGTTATCCACGATCCATATCACGTAAAACAAAATTCAGAAGTCAGATAACAGTTGATGCTAATTTAACATGACAAATTTAAATCCCTCAAAGCTCCTTTCAGTAGGGTACGTTCAGAAACACTCGCTCTGAGTGCTGAAGTGCACTCTGGCACATTTTAGTGCAGAGCGTCAGATTGGATTCATGACCGCAGCCAGAGTCAGAGGGCTGGAGCAGAAAGAGCTGCACCACGCCGACTCTGCTTTGCTCCATGTCTGTCGTCATGGAGACGAGAGACAGTTGGCAAAGGTGGGATCCAGTGAGGTGTCAGTCAAAACATGATCTGCACACACGGTCTGCAGAAATGCTGTTATCCTCAAAATGAGCTGTTTTCATTTTACGTTTCTAATAGTTGGGAACGTTTCTTTTCACTCAGATTGTTGTAGCTTCTCAATGAGACACAACTTTGATATATGATGTGCATTCTTATTATTTCAAGCCACGTTTCCAGAGGCTTTAAAACAGACACCTGGGCAGTGGGCAGGTGTCGTTCATTGGTTATTAACTGACAGAGATGTATGATGTTTTGTCACCTGTCAACTGTCACCTTGTTTTCAAGCCATCAGATCGTCTGACGGCTGAAGCTTGTTGCCCTGTTGGTCCTGTTTTCAGCAACTTCATCACAATGTCAAGTCGCAGCGATGACTTGATGAGAACGATTTTATCACAACTGCAGAACTGATGGCTCAAACTATAAAAACAAGGCAAAACCTGAGAGAGAAAACGGCGCTTTTCTATACATCATGAGTGTGTGTGTGTGTGTGTGTGTGTTGATGTACAGTACTTTTGTTCTGTCACGTGAGATTTGGGTTTTGATCAACTCACTGTTTCTGTCAAGTATAAAAGTAAATCTCTGTGCGTGCACGTGTATTACAGATCTATCGGCGTTGCTGGCTGGTGTTCAAGAAGTCATCCAGCAAAGGACCTCGACGTCTGGAGAAATACCCTGATGAGAAGTCTGCCTACATCAGAGCCTTTCCTAAGGTGTGTGTGTGTGTGTGTGTGTGTGTGTGTGTGTGTGTGTGTGTGTGTGTTTGAGAGACAGGTATATTCTGCTCAGCAGGAGAAAACCAAAGCTAAAGAGCTGACAGACACACTGACGGGATGAAAGCAGTCAGCCTTCACATTAAAGTCTGATTCTTTTATTTCTGAGCTCAGCCAGAATCATCAGTCCTTCTTCTTCTTCTTCTTCTTCTTCTTCTTCTTCTTCTTCTTCTTCTTCTTCTTCTTCTTCTTCTTCTTCTTCTTCTTCTTCTTCCTCTTCTTCTTCACTCATCTTTAATTCTTCATCTCATCACCTCTTCTTCACTTGACCTTCTACTTTCGCACTGCTTCATTTGTCGTCCTTCAGCACGTCAGAGGACTCAAAGTGAAGTTGTAGAGAGACTCTGCTCTGCTTGTTATCTTTACTTTCACTGCGAGCGCGATAATAAAAGAAGTTTCACTGAAGGTTTCTCTTTTGTACAAAACAAAAGTGTAGTTCCAAACAAACCAATGAACTGACTGGAGTACTTTCTTTATTCAGTAACACTTTAATGAATCTCATTATTAAATAGTTTTCAGGCTGAATGTGATGAAAATCTTTTCACCTCCTGCTCTTTGTGCAAAAATGACAAAGAGTTTTTGGAAACACATTCACTTGACCCCTCAGAACGAGCCGTTTCCGAGTACCTCGGACCAAAAGGAGGATTTACTTTTGTTCCCAACGCAATATAGTTTAAAAACAAGTCAAGATAGTAGCTCCTTTTTTAATGTAGCTTTGCACACGTTTTCATCGATCTAGGGAGCCGTCGTGTGATTTTGAGCCACTAACTGAAGGCAATTTTTTTGTCACTTCATGATAGACAGTAAGGTTGAATCTTGAATCTAATCATTATGTGTAAATAATAATAATAATAGTAATGTTATTTATATGGCACCTTTTAAAACATAGTTCACAAAGTGCTTTGACAAACAAGGTAAAGCCGAGGCTGTTAACTCCTGAGTTAATAAAATCATTTTGTCATAATGCAGACAAAGGGCAGACGAGCGAAGGCAGGATTAAGTTGGTAATAGTAAAAAGATAAATTACACAAAAATATTCATTTTTTTCCCTCATTCTGATAAAAGGCTGTTTACATGGCGAATAGAAATGAATACTCCTGTGTGCATGCAGCCGTGCATACTCTGATGAACGTGTCCCAGCATGTTCGTTATCACATCAAAATACGCAGAAATGGAACAGCAGAAGCCATTTGTGTCATTTTGCTTTTTTGCATCAAAATAGGATTTTATTTATTTTTTCACAATATTCTTCTGGTGGTGGATTTGTTGGACCGTGCCAACACAGCCTCCCTCTTTCATTCCTTCACCCGCCTTCTTTAAAAGGTTGGCGTTGTGATCTTTGAGCATATCCAAAAACCTGTTGATATCCAAGTCTTTCATAATGTTTTTCTCCTTCTGACCAGAAATGTGGGCTTTTTTTCTGCAGCTTTGCAAAGTGTGCAAGTTGGTTCTGTGACCAGTCAGAGTCCATGTGATGCAAACTGCAGCAAAAACTCCAAATTAAGACACATATCCTGAATGTCCTGTGTACATCTTCAAATAATGCTCCTCAAACAGGAATAATAAGCACTATTAAACAGAAAATGCTAAAGCTGGAAAGAGGCCTAGTTCTGAAAATCCAAACCTAATATGCACGACCTGTATCAAATTCAGAATATTTGGAAAATTAGTGAAATATTAGTGTGTATGAGAGATGTAGTCAATGAGGAAAGACTTTTACTTCCAGAATACCTGTTGCTGAAAAATGACATTTCACACTTAAATCAAACTCTGTGATCTTGGATTTGGTAGTAAAAGATAAAAAAACTGTGTATTTTTGAGTATCTTCATGAGAAAGACCTCCAGCTTTAGCGGATTTCACGGAGGTGTCGTCATTTTAATCAAACAATGCAAGTAAGATGATCAGCCCGTGTTTACGCTTTGTTTTTCACCTTCAACCTGTTGCCTAGGTGACAGAGATTAGCAACGTCAAGAATGTCACACGGTTGCCTCGAGACACCAAGCGACAGGCGGTGGCCATTGTGTTTACAGACGACACCTCACGCACCTTCACCTGCGAATCAGGTAGTGTTTTCACACACACACACACACACACGCACACACACACACACACACGACCTTAAACTTACCCTCAGCACAGCACAGTACACCCTCATCCACTTTGTCTTTAAGTCCATTTTTTAGGTTCACTGATTGCACATTCACACACAAACAGGTGAAATTTGAGCATTTGTACGTCCTGCTGATGCGTCACAGGTTACCACCGTTCACAGCAGACCGCGTGTGATCTTCAGTTCATTAGCGTTAAGCCTTTGAGCAAAATGGAAATGAGCAACAAAAGGAGGAATATGAAATGAATTAGTAAAAAGTAAAATAAAATAACCTGATAATGTGTTTGTTTGTTTTTTAAGAAAGAAAAAGAAAAAGAAATTACCTTTAAAAAGTCCTTAAAAATGATAATAATTTTGTAAAATAATTTTGAAAATGTAATAATGATAATTATAAACATAGTTTTTCCCAGGCATTTTTTCTAGCTTTTTAAGAATTTGCTAAATCTACTGATATCTTGCAATTTAATAAACATGTAATATCATGTTGCTCATCACCTTTTTTTTATTTTTCTTCTTTTTTTCTTTGAAATAAATCAAACTGATGCACTCAGAGTTCAGAGGTTTAAATACAAGAAATGTGATGTCGCTCCAGGTTTCAAAGGGTTTAGTGACTGATAAGCTTTTTGTATTTTTTTTTTATTTGGGACCTTTATGAAAAGTTTAAGGAACAGCGCATCATTTCGGGACCTATGCTCATTTTCTGCAGAGTGAAATAAGGAGATTGATGCCTGTGTGAAGAGCAGAGCTGCCGTCAGGACATATTTAGCCGAGCTTCTCTCTCTCTCTCTCTGCAGAGCTGGAGGCGGAGGACTGGTTTAAGACGCTGTCCATCGAGTGTCTCGGCACGCGGCTCAATGACATCAGCATGGGAGAGCCTGACCTGCTGGCTGCTGGAGTGCAGTGTGAACACACAGGTGACTCACACACACAAACACACAAAAAACAAACATGCAGAGAGAAAGTTTCCATCTCAACTTGGTGCGCTTTGAATGCAACTTCTAAAATACCTGTGTGACTTACGTAAAACATATCTGAAAGCTATGCATATTTATGATTTTTACTTTTTTTTTGTACTCAAAACTGTATATAGTCGAGGGGGGGCAGTCCAGCGCGGACACCGCCATAAACCACCACTCAACAAACCCGAGATACTCCTTTGCCTCTGTGCAAGTTTATCCTTCTTTTTAATTTTCTTTTTAGATCATACATCCGATTTTATTTTACTCCCTTAAATTCTATTTAAATACACCATTAACCATTTTTTCATTCGCCTGAAATACCTCATGCAAGTATAGAAACATTTTTTGCGATAAATGGACGTTTTTTCAGAACTGACGTGTTTCCATTCAGCGCATTTTATATTCGCGATTTCAGTATGCATTTTTGGCTTTTCTAGGTCACATGATGTTATGTCTATGTGCTTGTCAGTAGGAAGTGGCTCCCTAATGATGCAGCAGGAGCTACAAGAGCTGCTATTGCATCACATAACTCTTCAAAAGTTGAGCGGATCATCCAGAGGTTTTGAATCCACAATTCCTCTGTGAAATCGTGGACTATCAGCTCCCAGAAATCCCTCATATGTGGCCGCTCAGACTTCTAAGGAGCTCGCCTTTCCATTATGGCTCCATAACACGCCTACGTCGCCTTGGATTGGAAATAATGACGGCTGGTGTCGTGGCTGTGATAGAGATAAAGCTGCTAATGTTTTGAACATCCATCACCGTGCTTCTTTAATGTTACCACCAGAGGAGAAGTCGCACAACATCACTCAGAGGAAACACAGTCATCTCACAATTGTGTTTTATCGACATTTCGAAAATATTGGTTTATACTGGCGTAAATCTGTAATGGAAACCCGCCTAGTGTCTTTGCCTTGTGTTTCTTTTTTATGTCTGATTTAAAGCAATATGAATTTCCTTGTTTTTGAAACATGATAATATGATAATGATAATAATAATAATGCCTGGCCTTAAAAACAGCTCTGGTCTTGAATACATATTTAAAATGGACTGAGACGGTGCCTGGTGGCTCAGGGGACAGAGTGGGCGTGGGATCCCCCCCCCTCCCCAATATTGTGGTGAAATATCTGAAGCAGCTCCGTCTCAGCTGACAGTTCGTCCTTGTCGTTGATGTTGTGTTTTCTTGTTCTCCTCAGAGCGTTTCAACGTGTTCCTCCTCCCCTGTCCCAACCTGGACATCTACGGCGAGTGCATGATGCAGATCACCCACGAGAACATCTACCTGTGGGACATCCACAACCCCCGCACCAAGCTGGTCACCTGGCCGCTCTGCTCGCTGCGGCGCTACGGACGGGACGCTACCCGCTTCACCTTCGAAGCCGGGCGGTGAGACCGGGAGTGGGACGGCTGGGGAGGGGCAGGGAGTGATTGATCACTGATAAATAACACGAGACATACATCAGGGGTCACCACACACGACTAAAGTTAGAGGGACGCCACATCCTGTTATAACAGTGTGTGTTCAAGAAACGCTTTATTGGAACAACCAAAATGTGTGTGTGCGTGCTTGTTAGTCAGTGTACGGTCAGTCCAAGGATACCCCTCTCTCTGTCTCTGTGTCTCTGTCTCTGTCTCTGTGTCTGTCTCTGTGTCTCTGTCTGTCTGTCTCTGTCTCTCTGTCTCTGTCTCTGTGTCTCTGTGTCTCTGTCTCTGTCTCTGTCTCTGTCTCTGTGTCTCTGTCTGTCTGTCTCTGTCTCTCTGTCTCTGTCTCTGTGTCTCTGTGTCTCTGTCTCTGTCTCTGTCTCTGTCTCTCTGTCTCTGTCTCCCTCTCTCTCTGAGCAGATTGATTGAATAGATTAGACGATGAATCAATGCCGGCCCGACCTCCTTATCTCCTCCTCTTTGATAAAACCTGACGAGCTATGATTGGGTCAGCATGCAGATAATGGTGTGTGTGTGTGTGTGTGTGTGTGTGTGTGTGTGTGTGTGTGTGTGTGTGTGTGTGTGTGTGTGTGTGTGTGTGTGTGTGTGTGTGTGTGTGTGTGTGTGTGTGTGTGTGTGTGTGTGTCTGAAACAAACTGAAGCAAGAGAGCCCTCTGTCTGCGGCTGCGTTGTACTGCGTCTCTCCCAAAAGTCTGTCTCTGGTTCGTAATGTATTCATTATTAGCTACTTTACTGCCGTTTAATTTCATTAAGCTAACATTTACTACCAGCCTCATCAGACGGACACAGTAAAGTGTTTTAACTAAAAGCTGATAGAAACAAACTGCTTTAAATGAGTTACTCTGCTGTTAATGGTCTGTGAGCTGATGAACAAAAAGCCTTTGGGTTTTAGTGACAGTCACAGCTTCCAGGACAAACTGTCGGGTCGTCTGTGAAAAGACGCCGAGGCCGTGCAGATGTTCACTTAAGATAAGATAAGAAACTCTGTTGTCCTGAAGGAAATTTGTCTCAGGCAAAAGTGCTGAGTGAAGCTGCAGAATACATAATAAACATAAACCAACAAGATGAACAATATACAGTATAGATAAAAGGAAGGATAAATAAACAATTAAAATGAAAATGAGGAAAATTTCACAAACCCTATAAGAAATGTTAACATGGCTTAGGAAGAAAATTGCTCTTCAGTTAAATACAGAGAATAAATAACTGTAAAATTATAAAAACTGTAAATCATTAAACTACAAAACTGTGCATACTACAAAAAAAACAGGCAGTAATTTCCTGTACCTCCTGACCTTAGACCCCTGGAAATAAAGTTTTCTGGACATTTTTCACTAGTTTTTTGATAATATCATGTAATGCCTGCAGATAATTTTCAGATGATTTTATCACCTTATACCTTTTTTTCCCCAAGTTGCAGGAAACATCTTTCCTAGTTCACATTCATCATACAGGATATGCGTTAATGCGTATGAGTTATTTCTGTTTTTGACTTTTTATTTCTAAATTGATCTTTTCGGTCATTTACATGATGATGATCAGTGTGCAAAAATGTGAATCTATGGTCATTTTCACACCTGTAGTTCAGGTCATTTGGGAAGCAAAAACAAAAACATTGTTGCATTTTTGGTTTTGGATGTCCCGATCAGGGCTCATCAAGGCCTTTTTAACCCTTTGAAACCTGCAGCGACATATTTTTTCTTGATACCTTTCACACGTATTAAACCGTTTGAGCAAATGAAAATGAGGCTGAGCGACTTGGTAGGAAAAGTTCCATTAATTGCAAGAAATAAGTAGATTTGGGACGTCCGGTAGCTCAGCTGGTAGAGCTGGTGCTCCATGTACAGAGGCGACGTCCTCGCTGCATGTCATCCCCTCTCTGTCCCCCTTTCACACTTAAACTCTCCTGTCAAATGAAGGCAAAAAAGCCTGAAAAAATAATCTTAAAAAACAAAAAAGAAATTATCAAATTTATAAAATTCTCTTTTTAAATCTAGGGGAAAATGTCAAGGGAAAAACAGAAAAAAAGCTTTGAAAAAACTACTTAGAATTATCATAATTACATTTTTAAAATTATGTTACAGAATTATTATACTAAATAAACACTTTTTTCATTTTGTCGTTTTTTACCTTTACTTTTTTCCTCATATTCAGGTATTTTTCTTGCACTTTTTTTAAAACATTTTCTTATGATAAAGAGTCATCAGCATGAAATCAGCTGGAATATTTTGATTTGTAATCTGGCTTCATGCTGAGCTGCTGTTCTGTGCAGGATGTGTGACAGCGGCGAGGGCCTCTACACCTTCCAGACCAGAGAGGGGGAGCAGATCTACCAGAGGGTTCACTCCTCCACGCTGGCCATCGCAGAGCAGCACAAGAAGGTTCTGCTGGAGATGGAGAAAAACAGCAGGGTGAGAGCTGCGCTGACGTCCAGATACACACAAATGTGCTCACAGTGTGTTTAATCACGGCTCTGGCCCTTAAAACTCTGCTGAAATATGCTTTATTGTTCATTTAGTAAAGGACAAATCCAAAGTTTAAGCTCTAAGTCACTGTGTGTGGGAACATTCACTGTTGTTTTTTAGCAGTTTTTTTTTCTCGCTTCACTGCATTCGTTTGTTTGGGAATTTGCACCACTGAAGTGAATTTTAACCAAGTTGAGTCAGAAATCGTTCTAAAGCCTGAAAACAGCCAACAGGAGGTGCAGAAGTCTAGTTTTCATTCAAACCACTTAAATTACAATAATAATAATAATAATAATAATAAACTTTATTTATGTAGCACATATCAAAACCAAAGTGCTTAATACTTAAAATCACAAAAATACTCAGACAGGGAAAAAAAGTAGACAAACAAAAGAAAAATATAACACACAAGAAATTTTAAATAGTAAAAAATAAAACAAAAAATTA
>NC_056463.1:2598329-2610829 GCF_008729295.1 Plectropomus leopardus
TGCATCTCTACACGGATAAAACCCCCTTGATAATATCACTAAAAGTAAAATAAAAATAAGGATAAAAACTGAATGCATAGGATGCATAACAAAAGATGGAAAATACAACCTGTTGAGATAATATTAATAAAAATAATGCTAAAAATAGTGTATAAAATGAAGGAAAATATGAAATTCTAAAGTGGAAAGCAAAATGCAAAGCAGTAAAGTCAGCTCTAGTAAAAGGCTAAAATGAAAAGAAAAATTTTAAGTTATCTTAGTGGAGCAGATTTACTTTACACCACAGGTAAGTTCACACCTGCTCAGGTCACGACGTCCATAAATCAGACTGTACTGACTTTATGTTTGCAGTCAGTAAGTTTTAGGGCCACGTTTCTACACAAACACAAACTGTAAACTTGCTTATTTTTCTATTTTAGACAAACTGAATTCCATTTAGCTGCTGCTGAACAGAACAGAGCCAGAGTTACTGTTATTAGTGACACCTGTGCCGCTCTTTCTGTGCTCTTTCGCTGCTGCAGGGGTTTGGGCCTAACCATCGCCGTGGTGCTGTTGCTGGCGTTCGTGGAGCGCCCGTCCTCCCTGTCCCTCTCCTCGGACCCCCGGTTTCGCTCTCCGGCCTGGGAGCCTCCCTGCGGCCTCACCGAGAGCATCGAGATGGTCTGCCTCCTCATCTTCTGCCTCGATCTGGCTGTTAAGGTAAAACAGCAGCTCGCTCCACGTGGACCCTGCTGAAAAAAAACAGCTTGACCAGTTTAAGACCAGCTTGTTTGAGCAGCTTCAGGTGTTTTTGCATAATTTTCGATGGTCACTCTAGCTGGTTTAAACAGTGAAAATCCTGTGAAACTGAAACCAAATCAGTGTCCTTGAGTTTGGAGCAATAACAGCGTCATGAGGGTGAAGTGTGAAAAGCAAAGGGCATAAATCAGTTACGTTTACTGTCACTGGATATTCATGAAGATAAATGTGCACAGCTTAAAGGCTGGTCACACCAGTATGTCAGACCATCAAAGACCAGCAAGAACCGGGTCAGGACCATCAAAGTAATAATAATGCATTTTATTTATAGAGCGCTTTTCACAATACTGAAAGACGCACAAGAAACAAAAACAAAGTCAATTAAAGTCAGTAAAAGAAACAGAATAAATAAAAGCAAAATTAGTTAAAGCAAGACAGACAATGCCAGTTGATTTGCCACTTGAGATGCTTCCAGATACTCTTGTTTCATTTTTATCTTTTTAAATACATTTTAAAATGGAGAAAAAACACAATTAATACACAACAATATCCCCACCTCCACCCAAATCACATTATAATAGGCCTTCGAGAATCTGCTGAAAAAGAAAATAAAGATATTATTAGAGGAAAAAGAAGAAATAAATTAATTAAAGAAAAGAAACATATAAAATTTAATGGAAACAAAAATAACAATAAAAATCTTTGATAAGTGAAATCACATTAGATATACAGGGTCTATGTACACACGATCTTTTACTTGGTCAGTAATAGTCCTGATTTTTCCTACAATCATGTTGTTGAATATCTACTGAATTTTTGGTGCTGTGGGACAGAAAAAAAAAATAAATTTAGACCTCCAACTGTCGCTCAAACAGCGCTCCGGTTCTTTATTCTGTTTATTGCCAATGAAATAGGCTGTTATTATCCCAATATTGTATCACTACATGGCTGCCAAGTATCTCTATTTTTATTATATACATAAAGTATAAATTAAACTTTTGGTATACGGCTAGAATTTAAAAAAAAAAACAACTTTCAGCTTTTTCAGTCCACTAGATACATTTTTGTTGCAACTAAATGAGTGGAAACTTTATCAAGTTAGATAAAACAGATGTTGACAAAGTTTACATTTTTAAAAAAAAATTAAAAATGTATACCTCCAACCACCACACAGGGTGATTTTGACCCCCACAGAAACAGCACTCTGGTTCCTTATTCTGTTTATTGTCAATAACGTAGGCTATTATTATCCCAACTTTATTATCCCAATAACTTGTAGTAGTGTGACTATTTTAAAATGCATCTTTTTTATATGTCATGATTTGAAGCGATTATAAAATACTAAACCTTCAAAAACGGAATTTTATTATTTTATCAAGTCTTATGTATGATTTTAAAAATAAATAAAAATTAACCGCTTCCCTGCTTCAAGAAACGACATATTTGTTCTTATTAATGCTGTTGTGATAGGGGGTCAAAATGATCCAATTTGGCATTTCTAGGGGGTATTGAATGTTGGTGGTTCTAGTGTTAAACTGCTTTACTCTCCTTGTTTTGTCCTCAGAGCTACTTGATCGGCTGGGACGAATTCAGGAAGAGCAAATGGCTGATCGGTTACACGTTCGTCATCAGCGTCTCCATCATCGACTGGGTGTTGTCTGTCAGCATGGTGTGTGACGAGGTGAGGCTGCCCTCGGCGATGCTTCTCTGAGCGTGTCGTAGTGCACCATCAAGACCCCAAGGTCGCGGCTTCACACGTGACGTTCTCCACGTTGAGAAGGGCAGAGTTAATTTGGTGTCACGTGGCATCCTGCATTCAAAAAAGTCACCTTGTCTCTCCTCTGCTCATCAGAAACTCAGAGTGCGGCGACTCCTGCGGCCGTTCTTCCTCCTGCAGAACTCGTCCCTGATGAAAAAGACGCTGAAGTGCATCAAGAGGACTTTGCCAGAGATCGCCAGGTATCTGACGCCTTTAGACGAGGCAGCTTTATTTATAAAGAGCATTTCATACACAGCGGTAGGCTCGAGGTGCTGTATAGAGAAGCTAAATAACACAATTAGAAAGTAAAAAAAACAACACAGTTCTAAGTAAAAACACAATTTGAAGTATTAATAACACACAATACAAAAGGTAATTTTCAATTAAAACTCATTTCAAACTTAAATCAACACAAGGCAAAACAAACAGCACAATTTGAAATTAAAAGAGAAAAATTCAAAGTTGAAACAACACAAATGGGAGTTAAAACAACAAAACTGGAAGTTAAAAAACATTTCAAATTTCAAATTTAAAGCAACACAAGTCAAAGTTAAAAAAATTGAAGTTAAAAACAACCCAATTCACACTTAAAATAACAATTCAAGTAAAAACAACACAGCTTGAAGTTAAACAACACGATTTGAATAATTTTTTTTTTTTTAAAAAAGTATGGGCTAAACGTGCTCAAAAATAAAAAGGTTTTCAATTGAAAAACTCAAATGTTTGGGGCCTTCCTCAGACTTGACTCTGGCAGGTCTGTTCAACATCTCTTTATTCAAGAAGCTCTTAAATGTCTCATTTACAGTCAAGCTATTGATTTATGAACACTTTCTTTTCTTATTTAAAACAATGTGACTGTTGCAAGATAAAGGTGTTTGTTTAAAGTGAGTGAAAACATTACAGGTGGAGGTTAAGTCAGAAAGTCAACAAACTCGCTCAATAATAATGTTGCGTCACGTCAGTTTCTCATCACATATCACTGGTTGAAAAAGTCATTTTACTCTTAGGAAAGCATTTTAAGCGCTTTTCGTTCTTCATTTTTTGATAGTTTTGTCTGTGATGCATATGGTATCTACAATAAGTCTAAAATACACTGTGGAAACTAAATTGTTACATTCAGACTGTTAAGTGCAAAAAATGCTCCATTGAAACCGATTCAAACCGACATTTTTGATCCCACAGTCATCAAAGCATAAAAACATGACTTGTATTATTTCTGGGTGTCATTCTGGGCTTTTGACTTAGAATTTGTAATTTTGTAATATTTTCTATCTGATGACATCATTTTACCATATTGACATATGGAGACAATACATGCTATTTTCATGAGCTGCACTGTCACAGTCAATGTTGCTGCTGCTCACAGACACATCCCAGACTGTGATCATCAGAGAAAATCTACTTAGTGTGTACTATATTGAAAATAATTTGTGCTTTTTTTAAAATCTGAAAAGATAGTGGCATCATGACAAAAACCTGGCATTTAAAGTGTTGAAATTTTGAAAATGAATGACTATTTGATATTTATGATTAGGACTGATGCTGATTAAGAAAATTAACTCAATGAAAGTAGAAAATAATAGTAATGTATAATATTTTTAAAGCTTTATTTTTGTGGGCAGAGCGATACGAGTGTTGTAACATTAACATTGAAATGGTACAGTGACACCTGCACTTATCTTTATCAAAATTTCCCCGCTCAACAAATCAAAAAGCCACAGCGGACTCTCACTTCTGTCATTGAGTCGCTGCTTCTCTATAATGTGGCCGCAGACTGACGGTGATTTACTCTGACTGCTCTTCCTCAGCCTCAGGTTATTCGATGCTCTGCCTCTTGCTGCAACATTCTCAAATATTGTCACTTAATTTTCTGTAAATAGAAAAATAAACTCCAGATGCACCAAAAATTCCTCCAAGCTGCTCAACTAATCCCAAATGTGCTGAATGATGGATAAATAAATAAATCACAGGCGTGTGGCCCATTGTTTAATAGCACAGGTAACGCCCTCCCATACACTATATAACAGCAGGTTTTGTGCCAAGTGCAAATAATCTGGCACATCCCCAAAAATTGGTGAGATGCCAACAAAAAAGGCTGTTACAAAGAACTACAGCAGCAGTGAAATCACCATAATGTTAATTAAACTTAAAAAAGAAAAAGAAAAGTTGTGATTTTCCAGAGTGTCAGTACTGGTGTTACAGGAAAATCAAAAACCCAGCAAAAGTAAAATATTTGCTGTTCTGTAAATTCTGTGTCGGCAGAGGGCCAAAGCATCTCAGAGTTAGAGCTATTCAGAGTCATCCAAGAATTTTTATTTTTAGGATCACTGAGCAAATATTATTTCTTTAGCCAACGAAGAATTCAATCATTGGTTACTCTAAAACAGGTATTTAACCTGCTTTGCCTGGGGGCCAATTTTGCAAAATGACAAGAGGCCAGTTAGTTAGCCTCTGTGGCTGGGTCTGGACGCCTTACCCTCACACCTGACACTTTATTTAAAATATTTTTTTATAAACAAGCTCTAATTTGATGCTTTTTTAAAAAAATCCAGCACTTTATTTTCAAAGGATGAAAAAAGGTGAAATTAATTCATCTTCCCTGTGAATTAGAAAGTGGTCTTTGGGCCACCTGGCATGATGTCGTGGGCTAAACAAGGCCCCCAAAAGTTGAGTCACTGCTCTGAAACATGTATGCATTTTTAATGTTGCTCAAATGATCCCAAAATGTAAATTTCCTTGTGTTGGAGAAACACAAGGAAAAAAGATTTTTTCTGATCTTGGTAAAAGTGCTCTCGCCCATCGTGAAAATTTCTCTTACTTGAGAAAGGAGTAAAAATAAGAAACTTTGGTGAATGCCAGAAGTCACAAAGCACTAACAAAATTAGAACAAATCCCAGATATGAAGAAAAATACGAGGAAATGAGTTGTAGTTTCTATTGTTTCCTGCGTGAGGCTCATTGTTCGCTGACTGACAGCTGGAGCACGTTCAGGACTCATGAAACTCCTCCAGCTGAATCATCAGAGCAAAAGATGAGAAACTGTTAAAATATACTGAGTAAAATATATACGTGTCTGTAAAAATGTAAAGGTAGAAGAAAACTACGACTCCCAGGGTGCATTTCAATGAGAATCATCCAATCACAGAGCTTTAAAATGTGCACCTCTGACTGCATGCAGGAGCTTAATTTTAGACTTTGTAGAAACCTGATTAGGCAAGGCAGCTTTATTTGTAGAGCAGATTTCACACAGCAGGGCTATCCAAAGTGCTTTACAGAGTAACAAAATATAAAAACATAATTAAAGATTTACAAGAAAATAGAAAAGAGATAACATATACAAGGTGAAATAAATTACTCAATTTCGCAGTTTAGATCACTTCACTTTTATATTATCTGTCAATTCGGACAGCTTCTTTTGCAACAGTTGCAGGAGCTCATGGGTATTGTAGTATTAAGAGCAATGCATAAACCTGTAACATTTTTAAGTTATTCCAGAGACTCGTGTGGTGTATCTTAAGAAAATTAGAGAAGATTTTAGATTATTCACTGACACTGTGTGTGTGTGTGTGTGTGTGTGTGTGTGTGTGTGTGTGTGTGTGTGTGTGTGTGTGTGTGTGTGTGTGTTCTCCTGTTTGTGCAGCGTCATCCTGCTGCTGGCGCTCCACCTCTGCCTCTTCACTATGATCGGCATGCTGCTGTTTGCTAAAAATGAGGTGAGTTCAGGCTCATGTGGCCACACCCCGCTGAACACACACTGCTGTGCTGCTGCTGACATGTGAGCGCACTCACGTGTGTGTGTGTGTGTGTGTGTGTGTGTGTGTGTGTGTGTGTCTGGACATGTCCCGGACTGTGATTGCGACTCAACAGCTTAAAATAAATGCCAGTGTCTGCATAGAAAACACAGCTGCAAAAGTAGAAACACAAAAATATGATTAATAATAATGTCTCAAACCGACCCAGGAGAGGTCGGATGGACAGGATATCTAATATGTGTAAATAAAAGCAAAGCTTTAAAGCAAAACTCTGGTATTTGTACCCTACTCTCCAATGTTTTTTATGCTTTAAGTGACTAATGAAGACAACAATTATTGAAATTGGTCCAGTATTGAGAGAGACATCTGCAGCAGGCAGCTGCAAAACCGCCTGCTATGTAATCCTTTACCGGCAAATGTGCACAGTCAGTTTTAGAGGTCGACAAGTTATTGACCTGGACGGTTATTGGGGCCAATATTTGGCATTTTGCCGATTATCTGTATCAGCATTTCATTTCAGTGATCGCAGATAAAATCAATTAATTAATTAATTATTAAGAAAGAGTCAGCATGGGATGAACTTTTTCTTTTTATTATTAGGGAGCTTGTTAATACTTTTTAAATTTAATTTAAAAAAAAAAATCCGAACAGCAGGGGAAATTGAACTGTCTGTATTAATGTATGTTCTGTACCATAAAATGCTGTCCAGGATGAATTAAAAATTAACATATATCAGGGAGTTTTTTTTAGTTTCTTTTTTAAATTTTCAAAAAAAAAGTTGCTGGGAAGTTGTATTTGATGCTGAAATTTTAAATTTTCATTAAACATTTGCTAAGGGCATTTTAATAAAGTTTTGTGTTGGACTTTCCAAATTCTAAATATTGTACTGAATGTGCTGATTTGTTGGCTTAGATGTAGTTTGAGCTGGACAGTGTTTTACAAAGTCTCACTCAAGGAAAAGTCTGAAATCTTCCAGACTTTTCCATATTGTCTAAATCAGCTAAATTTTTAGCCATGACACTGAAAATCTTTACTAAAATATGCTTCATGTACTCAAACACAACAAACTCTTCCCGGCACTCCTCTCTCCAAGTTTCACTAACGCTGTTTACCATGTTTGTCGCGAGATTTCAGAACGAGACTTCTCCTTGAGAGAGACAGTAACAAACAGACTGGATCAGTGAAAAGAAGCCAAAAAACATTTTATTTATCTGCATAATCTTTCACATAATGTTGTCAGACATTTTTTTAACACGATATTTATACATTTTTCTTCATGACCGTACAAACAACAGTGTTGCCAACAAATGGAAATAGACAGGTGGTCACAGTATTAAAGACAAAACGCCCTACCTCCAAATAAATTTGAAACAAAAAAGTAAAGAAAAGGGATTTTTGATAGCTCGAACAAACACCGTAAGCTGCCAGAAAGGACAGTTTCTCAACAAATTTAGTCAGAGGTATCCAAGTGCGATTATACCTCCCAAATAGGGGTCCAAAGTCCAAAAGCATTACAGGACCAGAACATATGGCTCATTGTCACAGGAGCTGGTTTGCATCTAGGACAGCTGTCATCGGAGATGGAGAACATTTTTGAAAGTTTAGCTTTAGTGAAATAGAGACGGTGAAAGACCTTGAGCTGCAGCAGGAAGTGGCAGATGTGAGTGGACGAGGAATAAATGCGACTAATGCTGAGGTCCCAGATGTTGTCGGGGATAGTCATCACAAGGTCTTGTTCCTATGCATCTTATGTCCTGGTCAGTGATGGAGGAATGTTTCAGATATTTATAATAGAAATCTCAACCTGTCAGAGGCAAAAGGAAACACTTTCAGTGGGTGTAAATTAATCATTATGTTGCAGCCCGTTTTGTCGCTGTGGTTGCAGCTGTCTCTCTCGGGACTGGACCTGTTTCAAAAATTGTTGTCTCTTTAAGGTCAGTCACACACAAATGCATGCAAAATTTAATGCAAATTGGTTTCAGGTCGAAAAATACCAAAGTTTCCCCTCAAGGCCTCAGGCCTGGGAGGGAGAGGTGTGTATGTGAAGCTACTTGAATATACTTGAGGCCACAATAATTTCCAAGAACTTGTTAGAAAGGAAACCTCTCTAAAAACCCCACCAACGTTTGTAATGACGCAGATTACAAGAAATCCTTCCCTGGAAAACAACCTTACTCAGTCTGTAGGTCTAGACAGGGATGGCACATTGAATAAAAAGAAGCATACTATTGTTTGTTTAATACTTTAGCTTTTAGACATTTGGAATGACAAAACAGTGTTGGTGGATATCGTGGATTAAGGATAATATTTGTTTAACCTTGTTAAAATCATTAGTGGTTTGAATCCTAATATCAAGTTAGAAATCCTGGAGTTGCAAAAGGCCTTATTATTTTACTATTGTCATTAAAGCAGGGGTTTTTATTTTCTGTTTTTTAAAGAATCTGGTGCATATGATTTTCATTTTTATTGTAAATGCATATCGGTTCCAAATATCGTTATCGCTCTCATGAATATAATACAATCAGTATCAGTATCAGCCCTGAAAAAACAATATCGGTTGACCCTAATTTTTATTACTATATTGAAAATGTACAATATGAGGTGTGAGTCCACTGTGCCTCTGCTCGTCTCTGCTCATTACTCCCTGATGTGTTTCTGTTCAGGACCCAAAGAAGAACGGAGAGTGGAGGTTACATTTCAGAAACCTGACGAATTCGCTCACCTCTCTGCTGGTGCTGCTCACCACAGCCAACAACCCGGATGGTACATAATCAGTCACACGATAGTTTGTCGACCACTGTTTATTGTTTCTGTGATGGACCTTTTGTCAAATTGTGACCTTTTCTGTCGTAGTGATGATCCCGGCGTACTCCCAGAACAGAGGATACGCCATTTTCTTCGTGACCTTCAGTGTGATCGGTAAGAAAGAGATTATTATTGTCTGTGTCAGAGCAGCAGCTTTAAAGGTCGACTCCATCTGCTGGTAGTAATCATAATAGAAAGGGATAGCTCTGATTTTTTGAAATGCGGTTGTATGAGGCACTTAGTATAATGTAGATTTATTAGTTATTTTAAAACAAAGTTTAAAAAAAGAATTTCAATTAGTCCTTAATCCTGCTACATCTTTGGAGTATGGATGAGTTTTTTTTAAATCATCAGCTACTATAAAAATTCCAGTTCATTTGTTCGGGCATGCTGCTGCTGATGACATTAACAATTCCTGCAGTGTATTTTTTGAATTTGCATCAGAGTCTTGTGTCCTGTCAGCTCTGAACAAGGTCCGCCCATCTAGTGCAACAGCTTGATCCGGGATTTTAGGGGTTAACCACGTCCTGTGAAGATGTGCACAGAGCAGTCTCTGATTGTTCCCGTTGCTGATTGAGCGTCAATCACATCTCATCCACTTTATTCTCCTGCGACCAGACATTAGACAGAAGGAGGCTTGTTAGAGGAACAGCTCTCGGCCCAAGTCGGGTCAGCCTCGCCCTGATGCCGGCTCTCCTCCCTCTCTTTGCCCGGCGCTTTGTTTGTTTCTCCCCTCTGGTCTGACTGGTCTCTCTGCGTATGTTGTTGGTGGAAATCCTGTCGTGATCTGCAGTATTCAGTCCAAACCCCACACAACCCCACACAAATATGTTGATAAGTGCTTCTCTATCATAGAAAAGTAGTGCTTCAGCAGAGGGGACCATTGAGTTGAAAAAACAAAAAACAAAAAATGCAGCAAAAAAGTAGCAAGAGTTACTGGCTGCTGCATCTACGTGCACCGCCGTCACCATAGCAACAGTGTACTACATACAGTAGATGTCAGCTGACAAGACCCAAGTTTGGAGAAGTGGGCTGGAGTACCACTAGAGAAGCTAAGTGATGTGCTGCTGTGGAGGGAGCAGAAACAAAACATTCAAACAACCTAAAAAAATCAATGTTAGTTTCAGTGTCTGCTATATTTAGAATATTTTTACTGCTTTACATTGCCATCAGATAGCGTTTTCCAACTTGGAAATTAAGCTGTTATATGACTCTTTTCAAGGTCAGACTCCATTGACATAAACAGTAATTTTACCTCACAGAACACAGACTCCAGGCCTTGAGCCGCCCATTGTGATGTTTGTTTCTAGTGAAATAGAGTGGTGAAGTAATGAGTCCCAAAACGTGGAAGTGGAAAAATATTTCCACTTCCAGTTCCCTCATCTTAAAGTCTGTGGGTTTTTTTGAATGGGTTTGTGGTAAAATGCCTTAATTAAGGTCTGTGGTTAACAGACAAAATAAAGATAAAATGAAATAAAGATAAAATACATCCGTATAAACCCAATGTTTGTACTATTAAGGTTTAATGCGTTTTAAAAAAGGCTGTTGCCAACAAGTGGCGAAATCGGACTACAGTGTTTGTCAGGGACATCAAACGCCGTCACACCGGACACAGAAACTCATTAAACCCACTCGCCCGCCTTTACAGCAACAGTTGCAATCGAACTTGTAGATTTATTTTTATAATATTTTTCGATAAAATATTATTTTTGAACGATTCATTCAACTATTTATCTTATCGATATTGCACAACATGACACAGTGAATTAACCCCTTTTTAACCTCCTAGGGCTCTCTGTTTTAAAGCATAAAAACCCCCTCATTCATCTGCTGGTTCAACTCTAAAACAACAAATAACAAAAAGCACTATCAGAGCACAGTGAACACCTGCTTTTATAATCATAGGACGGTCACTCTGCTTTTTAAGCTGCGCTGCCCTGCAGCTAGGACTAACAGGAGGACGGTAACCTTTATATATGAGGCTGAACTCCAGATGCCCCCCCCCCCCCCCCCCCGTCCCACCTGAGAGAAATTAAGTTTTTTAAATTCAATCTGGAAGAGGGACAATACACAGGCTCAGACTTTATATGTAGAAACGCAATTGTCACGTGGGAAAACACTAATAAGAAGGGCTTTGGAAAGTAGAATTTTATATGCTAAAACACCCAAATTTGACTGTTCAGATGTAAAATGCAGAACAAACACTTCATGAAAAATTATGTAAAAAAATACCCAAAAGTAATGGAGCCGTCCTTTAAGTGATCATAGGTTACTGTTTAAGCCAAATCAATGTGCGTTGAGTGGGAAAGTGTTTTGTTTCCCTGCAGGAACCTACTGTCTGATGAACCTACTGACAGCCATCATCTATAACCAGTTCAGGGGATATTTACTGGTGAGTCTCACACACACACACACACACACACACACACACACAGACACAGACACACACACAGACACTCATACCGAATGACATCATGCTGCTGAGAGTTATCCTGCACTTACACCTCCACACACTCCTGCAGGAAACCACCCAACGCAAGCAGAGTTTTGATTTTTTGCGTCAGTCATGTGAGCCTCTAATGTGAGAGGGAATTTCATTTTTACTAAACAAATCATGAGTGCTGCTATTAAATTATTCCCGGCTGGAAAAGCAGGTGTGGCAACACGAAAAAAACTGAGCCTTGGCAGTTTTAAGTGCTCTGTCATTTCATACACTACAGCATACGCCCAACGTTGAGTCATAATTCTGTTTTTAACCCTTTGAAAACTAAGCAAATGGGGAAAAAACATGAGGGGAGGACAATGGGCTCATAACATGACATATCCCCCAACATTGGCAAGAAAATTACCCGTAAATAAGCAACAAAAAATAGAAAAGCAAAAATAATAAACAATCAATAATATTACCAGAAAAAGTGCTGAAAACTGAAAAAAAGGTAAATTGTCCATTTATAAACAAAGTTAACATTACGTTAATTATCATATTTCTTATTATTATTTTGCTAAAATGCATCATCATGAAAAACGTGGGTTCAGCTGGTTCACATAAAATCGAACAACCGGTTTAAGTTAGACTGGAAATAAAACTCTACTGGCTTCTTTTTCTCCACACAATGTAAAAAAAGTCCTTCAGCAGACTCCTGAAACTGTGAAATCAAATCTGCACCATAATGAACTGGTCAGGGTTTCATTCTTATTTTACATCACCCAGCAAGAGCTTATAAATAGACCAGTTCAAACCCCCGGGTCTGCAGTTTGACTGCCATCTGCTGGAATATAAGCAGTCTAACCGGATTTTAAGATTTTGAAAACGTACGTATTCAAATAGTACGAATTTAAAGTCATCAGTAACAGTACAGTATCAATAATAAGGCATCAATCATGTGTTACCACTCTAGTTGATGTAAATCTGTCAGTGTTTTAACCCTTTGAAACCGAAGCAAATTG
>NC_056463.1:2615829-2623329 GCF_008729295.1 Plectropomus leopardus
CAACCTTTTATCACAGTCAGAAAAATATTGTTGGGTTATAAATATTTCCACAGTCTTTGAACTCATCGTATGTGACGAACACTTCATTCATTTTCCCCCGAGTCACTCAGGGAGGCTCCAGGAAAAATATTGTAGCTTTAGGGAGGGTAAAAAAAAACCAAGACAGTCAGTTTTTTACAAACTAGACATGCTTGCTAGTCTCTTGCAGTCCATTAAGGACAGACCCACGACCTACTTTTGGACCGCAACCCACCAATTGGGAATCACTGCCTTAAATGTTGCAGCGAACATTTTGTGTTTGGACTCAGGAGTGAATTATAAAATTCTTCTAAAATGCTCAAAATGCTTCTTAACTGCAGACTGTATATATTTTATAATTTGCAGGACAAAAGAATTGTAGACATGCCTCTTTGAAATCATCAATCTGTTTAATGTACAGCAAACTGTCTCGCTGATGTGTGTCTCACGACAGGGACCCGGCGTTGCACGGTGTAATGTCTCTGTGGGAGATGACCCGTTTGATCAACATGCTGATTGTCTTCCGCTTCCTGCGCATCATCCCTGATATCAAGGTACGCCTGAACAACACCTGTGACTGTGGTGACGTCAGGAGGATTTTCATAAAACACTGAAATGTTGTTTTTTAAAGCCACGATAACCGCAACACGGTGTTTTATTTTTGTGTCATCATAATCAAACTTCTCTGTGTTTTTGTTCCTGTTTTTTTAGCTCATGGCTTTAGTTGCAAGCACGCTGTTGGACTTGGTGAAGAACCTGCGAGCCTTCGCAGGGATACTGATGGTGAGTGAAAACACTTCAGTCAGCTGTTTACATTTTATTTTCACTGTTTTCTCGTGATAACGATATTTTTCCGGTTGTTTTCTCAAGATAATGACTTATTCATGCCGTCATCTTGAGATTATGACGCTCGTTTTCTCACGATATGGATTTATTTTTCTCGTTCTTTCGGGAAAACAAAGCTGGTTTTCTCGTGACCTTGGTCGAAGGTCAAGGTCAGTTTGAAACTGTGCTGATTGTGGAGAACTTCTGTTTGAGTTTTCACAGACGTGAATGTAAACCGTAACTTCAACTTGACTGGTGCACAGATGCAAACAACCGTGTGGCGTCAATGAAGTTTTATAATTGTTAATCTGAAAAAGTAAGTACAAGTAGAAAAAAAATTGTGATCAAAAAGTTCACAAAATTTTAATTTCATTGAATGTGTTTTTTAATTTGCTGGCGGGGATTTGGGCGTCGATCTCTAATTAGAACAACTGCACTTTTCTAACTGTATTTATTATTATGTTTTTATTGTGTTTGTATTTTGCATTTATTGTGTTTTTATTGTTTAATTTAGTTTAAGCTTGAATTTCCTGTGGGATAAAGTATCTATAAAGTATCTATCTACCTATCTGTCTATTTGGATGATAACAATTAATCGATGATCAATTAATCAGTCGTTAAGAATTTAATCAAACATGTGAAATTTAATCGATTAATCAAACGTTATGAAATTCTGTAAGAATATATGCAATATGTTGCTGTGAGCTTTGACTGAGGATTAAACACATTTTGGTTTTGTTTGAAATAAACAACATTTTATGTTATTTGCAAATATCTTTAATTTTACCGATTAATCGATTAAGGAAAGTGCTCACAATTTTTAACCCTACTATGTTACTACTGAACAATAACAAGATCATTTCGGGCTCATGAAATCTTTTTTTCAAACTCTAAATATTGTTTTTTAAAAGACGTTCTTGCAAAAAAAATAAGAGTTTTAGAAGCAGGGTTTTGTAAAGGGATTAAAGGGAGGCTGGCTGATGAGTTGTTCATGCTCCGTGTGCAGGTGGTGTACTACGTGTTTGCTGTTTTTGGGATCTGGCTGTTTGAGGGAGCCATTAAACCTCCTCCAGAGATTTTTCAGGTACGACGTCACCTGCAGTAAGAGCACATCAACAAGGCTCGTGACTTGAAGGTTTTGTGCACTGCTTTTTGCAAACAGCGAGGAAAGATTATAGAAAAAAAAGAGATTTAAAGTTAGTGAAACCTGGTAGTTTACACAGAATGTGGCATTTTGTTTCTTAAGCAGCCTGACGAATGAATTTCCACCTGCAAAAGAGATCATGATTAAAACGTGTTATACAGTAGAAAAGTAAATGTCATGAAATACATCCTGTTATGTGTGTTTAAATTACAGCAAACATGCAGGAAAAGTGTCTTTACAGGTAAATTACCTGTAGACTTGCTCTGTTGTTGGGCTTAATTTAAGAATTTACATACATTTACATTATATATAAAATAAACAGCGCTTTTTGTTCCAGATCAAGGAGTCAGCTGATTAAGAAAGTAAAAAAATAAATACAATACTATTAATAGTTGATGAAATGTAAATTAAAAAGAAATAAACAATAATAATAATTAATAAATGAATAAAAATAAATTGATAACATAAACAAATAACAAAGCATGTAGTAAAACAGACTAAAATTTATAAATAAATAGTCAATAAATAAATAGGTCAAATTCAATTAAAAGCCAATAAATGCATTTGCTGGTTTAGTGAGTCATCCCTCTGTGTGTGTGTGTGTGTGTGTGTGTGTGTGTGTGTGTGTGTGTGTGTGTGTGTGTGTGTGTGTGTGTGTGTGTGTGTGTGTGTGTGTAGTGTGCTCACCAACACGTCCATGGAGAACATCACGTCTAACTTCAGCATGGAGTGCGGCACCTACGAGCAGCTCGGCTACTGGCCAAATAACTTTGATGACTTTGCGGTGAGTAAAATTTTATTAAATTTATATTTATTGTGATTTATTCTGTTTTACTGAACAAAACATATATATAGTTTATATAGTTATATAGTTGTATAGCTAGATAGATATGGATATATATATATATATTTTCTTTCCTGCACATTTTTTTTGTTCTATGTTCTTCTTGTCTTTTTATTATTATTATTTTTTTTATTATTATTATTATTATTATTTTATTTTTTATAATTTTTTTTTTTTTTAACTATTGTTATTATTGTTATTATTATTATTAGCATTTACTGTTACTTTTTCTGCTATTTGACGTCATTTATCTTTTGTTTTTAAACTGTTAATTTAGAGGTTTTTGTTTTTTGTTTGTTTCTTGTTGTTTCTTTCTTGTTTTTGTTTTGGTTAACGTTAGTTTTTTCAGATTTCTCCTGAACTACACTTTTTAATTGTGTGCACATAAACTAAACTAAACTAGATGCACTTTTTAAAGTAATTATTTACGTGTTTGATCTTTGAAGGTGATGAGTTATTGCTGTCATGGTTTAAAGGTACTTTTGTGATGTACTTAGGACTGTGTTTGAGACCGCTGCAGTCACTCAGATAAAAGTGCAGAGGAAATTTTAAACATGTTTTCGTCCCTCTCTCTCAGGCGTCCCTCATCTTGCTGTATGACGTCATGGTAGTAAATAACTGGCAGGCCTTCATGGATGCGTACAGCCGTTACACCACCGAGTAAGACGAAATGCATTTTACATGCAGCTGATGCTGGCGATGATTGTGGAAACGATAACGATGACGCGTTTTGTTTATTCTCAGGTGGTCGAAGATCTACTTTGTGTGCTGGTGGCTCACCTCCTCGGTCATGTGGGTCAACTTGTTTGTGGCGCTCATCTTAGAGGTCAGTTCGGACGGCAGAGCGGAGAGATCAGAAAGAGACATTTAAATTAAATTTGAATAAATAAAGTCTACATGAACTCTTAGGGACTGTTTAACACACTTTTCATTCTCCGTGTTTTTGGTCATTTTGGCTGTGTTTATGCTTATGGCAGAAATTTCGGCAGTATTTTTGTTTAATCTTGGAATTTCCAGCTCGGCTCCGACAATAAGTCCAACATACACCGTGTAAACACAGTTCTCACAGTCAACAAAAAAATGCACCATTGAAACCCATTCAAACTGCAATTTTTGATCCCACAGCCATCAAAGCATAAAAACATGCGTTTATGTATTATTATATTTATATTTATATATTTATGTATTATTTCTAGGTGTCATTCTGGGCTTTTGCATTAGAATTGAATTGTTTTCATTTTTACTGTTTTACACTTGATGACATCTTTTTTTTCTGTCACTCACAATTGATGCAAATCATTAACATATCCCAGGCTGTGATAATAAAAAAAAAATCTACTTTGCATGTAGTATATTGAAAATAATTTAGTTTTTGTTTTGTTTTTTTTAAATCTAAAAACATAGTGGCATCATGACAAAAACCTGGCATTTAAAGGGTTCAAATTCTGAAAATTAATGAATATTTAATATTTATGATTAGGACTGATGTTGGTAAAAAAAAATAACTCACTGAAAGTAGAAAATAATAGTAATGTGTAATATTTTTAAAGCTTGATTTTTATAAGCAGAGCGATACGAGTGTGTGTGATATTAAAGCGGGCCCTAAGGGGTTAAATGTGCAAACAGAACAGATACTGATTTTTCCTTGTTTTCAAACAGAACTTCATCTATAAGTGGGACCGCAGTCACAGCTGCTCTGTTACAGATGTGGAGAAAATCAGATATGAAACTTCTGTTCAGCTCATGTTCAGGTACACTACTGTTTGTTTGTTTGTTTTTGTTTGTTTGTTTGTTTTTTGGTTGTTTGTTTGTTTTTTGGTCATATAACTCAAAAATGTCACATCAGAACTGACCTTTTGTCTCACTGTTCCTCTTTTCTCTGCAGAGAGCAAGTCAAGGAGCCAACAGAGGAAGAATTACTCTGTCAACTACACCAACACCCGCACTTACATCTACACTGGTGACACACACACACACACACACACACACACACACACACACACACACACACACACCGAGTGCAAAGACTTAATGAGTCCATGTGTTATAGGAGCACTGAGAGGTCAATATTACTGGTATTTTTTTTAATTTTAGATTACTGTAAGTATGTAATTACTACTACTATTATTATTTCTTATTCATGAAACGCTGAACTGCAGTTTCACTTGTACACAGAGCAGACGTCACGTCATTGGTTGATGTGGGCGGGGCTAAAGAGACAAAAAATGTGTGCCAAATCCATACTGAAATTCTTTAATTTCTTTGCAATAAGACCGCAAAAAAATGTAGCAAACTGTGACGACAAAAAGCTCCTGCCAAGCTTTAATTTGGAAACTGCACATAGAGAAAGCCACATCTCCAAATGTTACTTTTTTATTTTTATTTTTGTCAAGTTGTGGCGCCACGAGTTTCACTAGAGTGAAAAAAAAAAAAATGAACTCGGGAAAAGCCCCCAGTTGCGGTTCAGGACTATTAAAAATGGGGGACCACCAGGTCCAAACCACTGTTACATACCAACACTACCCTCATAGGATCGGTCCCCCCAAAATAATGATTCACGCAGACCATAAACACAAGAATACAGTGTTATTGTATGTCATGTAAATATTATTTATCACTGCCCATGAATGATCATACGCAACAGTAAAGGGGGTCCAGACTTAATGTTACTGGTCTCTGGTCCCTCCTCTGAGTCACCATTGTGAGCATCTTTAACACTTAACCCTTTGAAACCTGAGCAAATTCAGCTGATACTTTTACTGACACTCAAAAACAGGGAAGAGGGCAATTAGCAACAAAAGAATAAATGACCCAAAAATCAGCAAGAAATTAGATTTAAAAAAAATACAACTACTAATAAAAATTTAAAGGTAAAAAAAAAGTCCTTAAAAATATATATTTTTGGAACATAACTATAAATATTTAATAATAGATTTTTACCCTAGCTTTTTTCTTTTTTTTCCCCCAAAATATTTATTTTCAAAATAATTTTTTAAATCTACTCATTTCTTGTGGACCATTTTTCTTACAAAGTTGCCTTTTGTCCCATGATTTTGAAAGAAATTGCACCAGTTTTCTCAGGGTTCAAAGGTTCGTGAAAGGAGTCTGGAAGCAGCAGAAAAGTGATTTCGCTCCAGGTTTCAAAGGGGTTAAAGGTAAAAACCACTAAAAATCTGGGATGTTTATGGGGTTTTGCATCGTCCGTAAAACTCTGAGACTAATGTCTCGTCAAACTCTGGATTAAAGTTCAGCAAAGTTAAGAATGTGTCTGTAAATGTACCGCTGCTGTAAAAGGAGAATAACCTTCATGTTTGTTGTTTACAAAGAATTTTATTTTTCACTGGATTCAGTCGTTCGACAAATCAAACTATAAAAAATGAAATCATCAGAAGTGAAGTGGCTTCACCAGCTTTTTAAAAAAATCCCATCTTGCTCCCTGTAACTGCAGCCCCTTTCACACTCAGGACCCACACTGTAAAATCTGACCAGTCCATTTTGCTTCTTCTTCTTTTTATTTTAATTTAGGAAACCGATGTGTTTTTAAAAATGCGGTCAGAGGGTCGTGGATGACGAGCTACGAGCAGCTTAACCAGAAATGGCT
Source organism: Plectropomus leopardus (assembly GCF_008729295.1). Classification (NCBI taxonomy): domain Eukaryota; kingdom Metazoa; phylum Chordata; class Actinopteri; order Perciformes; family Serranidae; genus Plectropomus; species Plectropomus leopardus. The sequence continues at coordinate 2,622,262 of NC_056463.1, forward strand.
CAAAAATAAGCAAGAAATAAGTAAAAAGTCAGGAGAAAATAACCTGAAAATAAAAAAAAAAAAAACAAGTTTAAAATAAAATAAAATGACCTCAAGAAAGTGTTAAAGAAAATGTTTTTTTCTGTAACTTAATTTTAAATATATAATTAAGAAAATGTAAAACTCTGAGACCCAAGGGAATAGGTTTGATTTCTTTCAAAAACAGGCAAAAAACGACATGAGCAACTCGACAAGAAATCAAAAAAAAACGAGGGGAAAATGTTCAGAAAACTATATTTATAATCTTCGTAATTATATTTTTAAAATTACAGAAAAAAAGAAAAAATTTTAGCACTTTCTCTAGGTTTTTTTTTTTTTTTTTTTTTTTTCCTTTTTTTCATATTATTTTCAGGTTATTTTCTTCTGACTTTTTAATCTTTTCTTACTAATTTTTGGGCCATTTCAGGTTAAGTTACTCTTTGCCGTCGTCCCATGTATTTGAAAGAAATCAAGCCATTTTACTCACATTTTAAGGGTTGAAATTTGTTTTACACGTATTGGCAGTTTGACTCTGTGGCTCGTTTCACGCCTGTTTTATTAAACCCTCCCACTGTTCAGTTTCATCAGACAGATTTTCCTTAGAAATCTGCTGGCTGTTATGTAACATCTAACAGTGACCAAACCGCTTTACATAAGTTTAGCTGATTAACATCTGCTCGCTTATGGTAAATATTTGTTTTGGGACTTTTAAGAAATGTGTGGAGCGTTTCTGTCAGAAATGACCAGAAAACACACCTTTAACTGGAAACCCCTCCGAGTGTGTCCTCTGACGCGACGTTCCTGCCGTCTGGAAGAGCGGCTTTGTCTTTTTTCCCGTATTTTTTAAAAAACTTCTCTGCACATTTTGACACTCAGTCATTACGAACGTCTGCCACATTTTTCCAGGTCCATGTGCAGCATTTCATAAGTGTTTCACAACGGTTTGAGCTGCACCTTAAAAAGCAGATTCAGTTTTTTTAAGTGTATTTATATTTCAGGGCTGCACAGACGGCGACAATAACGTTTTATATGTTTCAGCCCATGTTGGAT
>NC_056463.1:2625829-2705559 GCF_008729295.1 Plectropomus leopardus
GAAGAAGAAGCAGGAAAAGGAAGTCGGCTCACGAAACCAAAACACACGTGTTGAAGTGTTTTTCTGCAGTAACAGCTGGACAGCAGTTTGATTTCACACCGTTTCTACGGCCAGTCTGCAAAAACATGCAAACGGACGGTAAGTTGAATTTTCAAAGTAAAGTAAAGTTTTAGTTTAAAGGACGAATTCACGAATGTTGAAGCATAAACCCGAAATTAAACCAACCTCACGTCAAATCCAACGATATTTCCCCTTTTCTCTCTGTCACAGACTCTCTTTATCTTTATAATATCTGATTAAACGCGCTGTTAAAGCAGTGGGGGAAGAAGTATCAGTATTACAGTGTACAAATATTCTGTTACAAATAAAAGCGCTGCATTCAAAATGTGACTTAAAGGGACAATTCACCCCAAAACCAAAACTACATATTTTCTCTTTGACCTGCAGAGCTATTTATCAATCCACATAGTTTTGGTGTGAGTTGGTTGTGAGTTTTGGAGATATTAACTGTAGAGATGTTGGAAAAAAATACATTTGAGAAACTCAAACTCTCTTTTTAAAGATATTATGACCCAGTTACTCAAGATAATCCACAGACCTTGTTGTTATCAGTTTCATGTAGGAACTATTTTCTAGCTGTTAAACTACTGATGTATTCCCGTGATGTTGAAAGGTTGTAATTTCCGAATTGGGAAGTTGTTTTTATCACGTCATTGTGTTCATGTGCTTTCATGTGGTTTCATTTTTGCTTGGCGAAATCCCAAATATCAGCCCCAATAATGGGCCCGGCCAATAATATGTCTTCACTGACCGTTCAAATAAAGAATATAAGAATAAAATAAACATCAGTACTGTTTGGTCTTTGCTGACCATTTTAATAAAAGATAAATACAATAAAATAAATAGCTAAATAAACATCAGTCCTGTTCAGTATCAGTCGATTACTGAACATTTCTAAACCTCCCGAGCATCATTTCCTGCATTATATGGTTTAAAAAAAAGTTTTCTTATCAGCAAATATTGGAAAGAAATATACGCCGATGCCGATGTGCTCCGATATGTGTGAAAGGCTTATATCGGCTGATAATATCGGCTGATAATATCAGCTGATCGATATATCATTCGGGCTCTAAACACAACTCTGTATCGACTTTACAAGATGGAAAAGACAACCAGCCTCTTTGTTTTGGACGTGAAAGCCCTTTAAGGCATCATTATACATCAGCTTGTGTCTGAACCTTTAGGGTGACACGGGTTTGGTAATCGTTGCCTGACATTTGTCGTCGTTATCAGCTGAGCGGCTGTAATTATCTCTGTTATATATGAATATATAACTGTGCTGCAGTAGCTGGTTGGACAGGTTTGTGTCCTCTGTAGAAGGACGCGCTTTGACATGCATGTTCTCACCGTCTTGGCTAGAAAAGCAACAGCTGTTCATACTTTTATTTGGCTCCCCTGAAGCTAAAATGTAAATCAAAGACATGACATGTTACTAAATGTCTCTTATGAAAGTTACGGGCAGCGGAAAGGTTATCACAGTACATCTGCGATCCTCGTTCATCAGTGTCTCAGGAAAGTCCCGGATTTAAAAAACAAACAGACGGAGGAGGGTATTTTCTTGACACTGTTGCCAGTCAGCACAGTCCTCATCCTGCACTGACACCTTGACTTATGTGGCATTTAGGTATTTGGGTCATTGTCGGAGTACTTTTCCATAAACCTGCTGACAGAGTGACACTGTAGACTGAAGAGGGAGTTTTCCCAGCAGTGGTGTTTTGGGCCACATTTTGACGAGAATAGCTCTGCGTCTTTCCTTTGCATTTAAAAACAAATCTGCGTTCCTATGATAACATTGTGAGATCATCAGTTTACGATAAAATCCTTGAGTTCTGGACTTTTGGTCGGACAAAACAAGCAATTTGAAGATGCCCGTTTGGGCTGTGGGAGCTGAGTTTGGCATTTTTACCTGTTTTATAAAAATTGAAACTGGATTTGTGCAAAACAATTTGCAGATTGATCAAAAAAAAAACTGTAGTTGCAGCTCTAAGTGTGATGTTTGCAGCGGTATGAGATTTCCATGATACAATAAAAAACAAATATTTTATCACTAAGATTAAAACAACGACTGGAGCCGCTCCAGAGCGTGCTGTTTACACGACTCGCATCAAATTCAGAATAATAGTGGAATATTAGCGTGCATGTAAACTTAGTCATTATAAACTTAATATTTGGGGGGTGAACCTCGCTGTGAACTTGTAAACAGGATTTTCATTATAATCTGAGATCTTATCAGGTTTTATGTATCAACAACAGAAACAGAAAAACTTGTTCGAGCCACGATTCCTCAGGACCTGGTGACGCTTCTCGGCGTTGAGGTGAGCAGATATTTTTTATACTTTATTTTTAATGCAAATTTAAAAACGGAGTTTACAAAGTGCTTTGACAAAAACAATATGACAACGTGACTAAACTGGGTGTGATCACTGGTGCAGATAATAGTCATGTTGTGCAGAGACTTTTCTCTTCTGAAACAGTTTTTGCAATCAGTTTAATCAGCAGAAAATTAATCCACAACTGTTTTGATAATAAGTTATTTGCATTTGTATTTTTTCTTAACATTCATATCTTGGTTTTGGCCTGCTGATCCAAGACTTTTGAGTATGGAAAATCATTACAAGCATTTTTGCTATTTTTTTGCATTTGTCTAATATTAAGAAAAAAATATTCAAACTGTGCAATTTCCAGTTCTATAATATGTTTCCACTTACTGTGCAAAAATATGTATATAATTATATATTTTGCATCCAAAATGTATTTAATGGACTGAAAAGATACGGATGTTTTTTTAATTCTTGTGGTCTATCAAAAGTTTAATTTGTACTTGCAATATTAATAATCTACATAATAAAAATAGAGATACTTGGCGCCCATGTAGTGATACAGTATTGCCACATAGGATATTGCTATATTATAAAGTACTGATTTTTGAAAGTTACTGTAACAGTCTATTCATAAACATTTACCAATCTTTACAGACTGGCTTTTGTGTTGTTTTTTGATAAAAATTACAATGAATGAGTGAGTGCTTTTATTTTAGTTTCATGTCACCTAGTGGCCCATCCCCTATGGGATTATATAGATGCACAATAGTCCAAAATACATGTTTACTCCTTGTTTTTTATTATCTAACATTTTGATATTTTTTTATATTTATATTTGTTAATCATTTTTTACTATTATATTGTTCTTGTGCTGCTTTTACCTCATAGCTGCTATAACATTGTGAATTTCCCCACTGTAGGACTAATAAAGGATTATCTTATCTTACGTTTCATTTCATGAAGATCGCTTCCAGGCAAAAAATCCTAATTACAGCTGAACAGATACAAAATTTTACAAAGAAAAGAAGAGAAAAAGTAAAAAAACGTTTTGATACTGGAACAATACTTCCTTCCTCATGTCTCCAGCTTTCTCTAAGTAAGTTGCTAACTTAAATGTCTCTTTCTCAAACAGCCAGTTCAGTCGCTGTGAGTCATCAATATTTATCTATTATATCTATATATTATATTATCTACTTCAGTCTTTGTATGTGTGTACAATTCCTCAAGAATCTACATTTCAGGGCGTGTAAATGTCCTCCGTGTCTCTGTCTCGTTTGCAGCCTCAGACCCCGTCCAGAGCGCGTGCCTTCACCCAGGCGTTCCTGAAGAACAGCATGCAGCCGAACACACGAAACGACGTGAAGACCATGTTGACTCACAAGGCGGTGATTCTCGGCTACACCAGGCCCAAGACGGACAAGTCCAAGAGGAGCAGCAAGAAAGCCAAAGGACTCAACGCCCGGCAGAAGAGGGCGATGAAGATCTTCCAGATCAAACCTGAGCACCAGAGGTCTGTCAGGAGTGTGAGAGAGGGAAAGATGTGTTTCGAACATCCACGTGCAGGACTGCATCGAGATCAACTCGTCAGAGTTGATTGTGTTACATTTAGCATCACTGTCTTTATGATTATCTTGACAGGTACGAGCTTTTCCTGCCTCTGCATGAACTCTGGAGACAGTACATCATTGACCTGTGCGGTGGATTGAAACCAACAAGGTAAATCCGTTCGAAGCTTCACGGACCCTGAGTATCCGCTTTAACATTTTGAGCAGTTTCGGAAGCCCGTATTACTCTGAGCTCATTCGTTTCGCTGTTTTTGTTTTTCAGCAATCCGCAGTTTGTGCAGCAGAAGCTTCTGAAGGCAGACTTCCATGGTGCCATCATCACAGGTACATTTTTGGATTTCTCTGAAATTAAAATAAAACTCAGATACAGATAATCTGCAAAATGCCAAACATCCACCCTCATAGTCTGCCTTGATAATCTGTCGACCCCTAATACATCATTTACTGATTATAGGTCAACATTTTTTTGACAAAAATCTGCTTTTGATGATAGTTTAGTGTGAAAACTCACAGCTACTTAAAAACTATCACTTACAGATGCAGCTGTGATAGTGTGCCACTTCAACCTTCTCCCACCAAAGTTAGCGTGTGCATGTGGATGTTTCAAATACGGGTAAACCCGCTAAATATAGGCGATAGACTGTATCCCCACTGCCAGTGAACACACCGCTCCAGCACACGAGTCTGCCCTTCTGTCAGCTTTCGTCTGTGTGTGTGTGTGTGTGTGTGTCATTTTGTTGGTGTGTCCATGTGACATCACATACAGGCAGGAGAACAGATAAACATTCGAAAGCAGCAGGAACAAAGATCTTTGAAAACTTTCTGTGGTTCTCTCTCTTTATATAATCGCTCTCTTTCAAGCTCGGTGCAGATGTATTTGGATCAGTGTTTAAGCTGCTTAGGAGGAGATGGGGGGTAATTAGTGATGGCCCGTAGTTGCATTTCATCGATAAAGGAGCTGAAATTACAGTGTCACTCGTGTTTTCATCGATGCAGATCGGAGCCGGAGGTGATAAAAACACGTGTCTCCTGCAGAGTCATCTGACCCGCGTGTGAATGCTGATCGTTTGATGGTCATTGCATTAAAAAGCCAGATGTTGGCAGGTGTCATCGGGTTTTTTGTGCAGTGGTAATGAGGCGTAATACTCTGCTTTTTTTCTCTCTCTCTCATAGTGGTTCGCTCTAAATGCCCTTCATATGTCGGGACGACAGGGATTCTAGTTCAAGAGTTCAAACACGTCTTCAAAATCATCACCAAAGAAGACAGACTGAAAGGTAAGACAGCTGGACGTGTCTCACTGAGACTCACTTTTTGCTTTTGTTTATCAAGAGGTTGGACAGATAACTGGATCACTTCGAATTATGGTTAAGATTTCCATTTTATTATCATAAATGAAATGATTCTGAAATTTGTCTTGCATCCCAGGACGCCAGCTGTTTGACATAACACACATAAATACAAAAATACAAACCACACTTACACAAAAAATCGAATAAAATGCTCCAAATCACAACAGACATTATGAAAAGTGTGTGCAGCTAATATGTTTTCTCTTCTCCCTCCACTTGTTATGTGACAGTGATCCCAAAGAGGAACAGTGTGTTTTCGGTGGAGATCAACGGCTTCGTCTCACACATCTATGGGAGCAAGTTTGAGCAGCGAGCCAGCGAACGCTCGGCCAAAAAGTTCAAAGTGAGAGGAACCATCGACCTTTGACCTCCGTGCCTCACGAAACGAGACACCACAGACTTCTGCTGTCCTCTAATGGCAGTAAGTAGGAACTGCAGCAACACTGACCAAACTGCAGCAGATGCATTTGGGTCATTTACTGTTTGAAAGACTGTAAAATTGTATCTGAAAAACAAAAGTTTTTCTGCTCAGTTTTCACCTCGCTAAATATAGCTTACTCCCACAAAAATAAGTATCGCCTTATTTTGAAGGGGAGCTCCACCAATTTTGTGCACTCGCAATCAGTTTATTTGTCACTTGGAGAGCTAAACAGCCATTGAAAACAGATGTAAGACGTCCTCTGTGTCCGCGGCTTTGTCCGCTTTGAGAAAATAACCCTGACGATGTCATCAGTTTGAGCTAGGAGACTATACAATTTTAGAAAAGTCCCAAACGTGTTTTTCGGCCACGATCGAACATCCAAGTCCTACATTTGGCAAAGTTTTCTCAGTCACAAATGTTCTCATTTTACAGCTAAACAGTACACTAAAATATGTTTCTGAAAACATTTGAGGTGAGAAAAAGGCCCTGCGGTAACACAATCTTGATTTGATCGGTGCTGCTAAGTTTGACAGACTGACCGCAGTTCACGAGCTGCAGTTGAAATGATTTAAGCTGCGTTAGAGACTTTTTACTCTTTTTGTGGTTGTTTTCGTTCATGTGTGGTGGATTCATACAAATGCAGTTAGAAGCTGCGAGGAGGCAGATCACCATGTTTTTTCTTTTCCACAAATTATCTGTCTCATGTACTGCTGTGTGGATATAGTAACAGTTTCAGCAAATAAGTTATTTTTATGAAGGTTACCAACTACGGCTTTGATATTAAATATCTGCTGAATCAGAGTCCGATTAGATATTTACATTCACCTCGGTGTTTATTAAAAATATATCTGACGCAGCAAATTAACTGCTTTAGTTACTAAATCTGACACATCTTATTTTTCATCAACTACTTGATCCAAAAACTGAAGGCCCTAGTTCGAAACTCTAAAATTGATCTTTCAATAGAAAAACATGTTTAATTCTTCAGAGAAAAAAATCAGCAAAACTTAGTGGCCGATCACACTGCGACATGTCGCCAGCAAAACCAGAGTTTCCCTATTGTACAGCTCTCGCTGCTGCGTGACGCGTTTTCCTGGCGGTTTTTGGATGTGCATAAAAGCTGTAATATTTCAACTTCTACACTCAAGAGACGAAGTCGCACCGCTCGTCAGTGTCTCTTTGGCTCTGGTCGCCACAAGCGTACGCAGCCGTGTTTTTCCAGGTGTGCTTCGGAGGTGTTTTTGGAGACGCTGCGCCAGGCCGATGCGTCTCGGTGTGATCGTCCCCGTAGTCATCAGCTTTAAATTTCAAACAAAGCCCGGCCCTGTTTTGTAACATTGTGTAATCTGACTACAAAACAACAGCAAACCAGTCGTCAGTGGTAATCATTGAACCTATTGTTTGTTTTTATTTTTTTTTTATTAAATGTATGCAGCCAGATGGAGTAAATGTTTGTTGTTCGGGAGCAGTATTTAGCTTTTAGCAATTAGTTTTAGTTCACTTTGTTTTATTATGTAATGTTTATTGTACAGTAGAGAACAGAGCAAACGTTTCTCGTAACAACACAAAAGTCGGTTTGCAGCCTTTTGGTAACAGAAACCGTGTGAAACACAACGAGCTGTAAACTGTTTCACACTAAATACAATTACAGCTCTTTGTTTTCCTTCCTTCACCTGCTCCTGAGAGCTGATCTGCTCTCACACGTCCCTGCTCCTGCATCGGAAACAAATTAAATCCATTTTTCTATCTTAAAACTTCGTATTTATAACTTTTCTCAGTTAACAAAACATACACAAAGAATAGAAGGGGATGTCACTGCTTTCAGTTTATAACGTTTGATGCATTATCTGCTGTTGTTTGCCTAATTGTGTGTATTTTATATACAGTGCGATAAAAACATCGAGTTACATTTTTCCAGCTAAATTTTCTTTTTCAGCTGCTGGAGGTTGAATCCCATTTATTCCCCCGACAGATTAACAGTTGTGTTCCCCACTTTTGATTTCAAGTCAGATTTATTCTGGAAAAATTGGGTTTCAGTCCAGTTTTGATCTTTCTGAATAAAGATAACTTTCACCAAAAGCTTTCAACTGATTTTGCACGCTCTGCATCAGTTTACTGGTAACAGCGAGTACTAAACACGAGGTCCTGTAAGCTGACGAAATCTAATTCTTTGTCTGTGTACTTTCCTGAACTCCCGGGGCTGTCGGTGCACCCGAGAGCCACTTCACCTCTCACATATTCCCGCTCCCACAGAGCACCTTGTTTGAGAACTTGTCTCACCAGTTATTACCGACAGCGCTGAGCTGCAGGAGTCTCTGTTATGACAGTGCAGACTTTATAGCTTTTGGCCCTGATAGACACTTATTAATCAGTATGCTATTTAAATGACTGTGGGTTCATCAGAGAGACATGCAGGCAGAGGTTTCACTCAGATCAGATTACTGCTCCAGATTAGGACTACACAATCCAGAATTTCAGGTCTGTTACATTATGTGAAGCCGAAAGTATATGCACATCTGGTGCCAGTGCTGCACACTGCATAGAGTCAAATCTTCATGCAGACCAGGTGTGGAGTGCAGACTGGTACCTGGACAGGTGCAGAAGCCGAGTGTACTAATTTCATTTCATTTCATTTCATTTCATTTCATTTCATTTCATTTCATTTTTATTCAAAAGGGCATATTTAGGAATATCAGTATAAGATACAAATGTAAATATGAGTTAGCACAACTGCTAATTTACATGAGTAGTCTCTTGGCAGATAACAGATAATAGAAATGAGGAAAGAAATAAAAAGAAGACAAAACAATATAACAATTCATACAGAGGACGAACTAATCAACTAATCTAACATTTAAGATGTATTTATTTTTTCTCACAAACAGAGACTGAATATCTGAATCCTTAAATTGAAAACTGAATGTCTACCTGATAAAAAATATTGGAATAGCCGAATATTTGGGTCCAGCCCTAAAGAAAAAAAACACACGTGCAAGAGTGGTACAAGTTAGCAGCTACCTTCAGTCACAGTTGTTTGTTCGTGTGTGTATTTGAGGCCCTTTAAAGTGAAAATATTGAATTTTCTCTCAGGGAAATGAGGAGCGACGGTGGAAATGAGGACACACAGTTAAAGTCACCTTTAGTTTGATGGGCGTGCCATCAGGTTGTTTGGGCTGCTCTCAGATTTCAAACCATAACAACATGCAGCAGAGAGAACGAGCTCCAGCTACGCATGGCACCTCAACGGTTTCTGAAAATGTGTTTCTGAAAACGTAAAGGCGAGTAATGAACCATGCAGTTGCTGAATTTGTCCTCATTTTTGGATTAGTTAGTTTAAAAGTTTGTTGAAATTTCTTTTCAGGGGTTTCCAGAGGCAGCAAGTCGAGCTTGACGCCCCCCAATTAGCCTACCTTGCAAAGGTCTTAAAAAGCATTAGCCCTTTGAAACCTGAGATATTAGCTTGATTTCTCCCAAAAACTTGGGAGGAAGGAAATGAACGACAGAAGAAGAAAAAAACGACCAAAAAAAAATTCAAGAAATTAGTAAAAATTACAAGAAAATTTGCTGAAAATTAGTACCAAAAAACAACAAAACAAAAAAAGTTGAAATAAGTACTAAAAATATATATAATAATAATAATTCTGTAACATAATTTAAATTTGTAATACTGATACTTATAAATACAGTTTTTCCCTTGCTTTTTTCTTTTTTTCCCTCGACATTTTACCCTAGCTTTAAATAAAATCTACTAATTCCTTGCAGTTGTGCAACATTTTCTATCAAGTTGCTCGTTGACTTTATCACAATGTTTTTGAAAGATTTCACATTCTGATCATAAGATCGTATTAATAAAGTAACTGGGGTTAAACTGAACTATCTGTCTTTCAACACGTGCAATCTGATAAATTATTCTACCGGTAAAAATGTGCTTCGTGTGCACGTGTTTACCACTAAGCCTCAGGTCAAAATGCTGACCCTCATTAACTTGGGTGTGACGACTTGCATTGTTACACCTGTTTGTGTTTGATTAGCAGACAGTCTCTGAAAGAAAGATTTGAATAAACAAACTTGGATCGAAGCAGCAAAAAGTTCAAATGAGAAATGAGAGCCAAGTTGGCAGCGTGTTGCAGTTTGACATCTTTTTGTTTTTCACTCCGGCTGCAGGCGGAGCTGCTCGACCGGTCTGACAAAACGTGTTTGTGGATTGTAAACTCTCATCAGGTCGGCTTTATTCCATCCGTACTTTATAGTAACAGTGGAGAATTTTCCAATCTGTTGGTTTAGATTGCTGCTTTGTTTTTCCAGTTTATTATTTTGTCTACTTTATCCATTTTGTGGCCCAGAAACACAATATCAGGTGTATAACCTCTGGATTAAATATCGTCGCTTACATGTTGAAAAGGTGTAGAGTCCATCTTTTATTTTGAAGTCAGTGGATAGTCGGTGATGGAGTGCACGCTGAAATACCAGCACAGTCGCCTGCATGAAATGTTTGCATTGTTTAATTCTGCAAACCAGAAATATGCTGCATTTGCATGTTTTATATGTATCATATCAGCGTTTCTGTATGTGCTGACTGTGTCATCAGGAGGTGGAGGAGACGGTGGATGGCGTGACACCTGGGTGAGGCGCCTGCCAAGCTGCTCTTTGTTTGAGACCAACAAATGACACAACTGGTGATGATTGAGCGAGTCATTTCTGAGTTTTTAATGGCTTTTAAGGCACCAACAACAGTGTTTTGCAGCAGCCCATCAGAGTTTCCAGACGCCTTTTAGGCACCAAATATCTGCGTTTTGTTTTGTAGTTACCCATCACCATGTTTCCAGTGGCTTTTTAGGGCCCAATGGGGGTGTTTGAATTTCAGGCTCCAAACATGTTTCCAGCAGCTTTTTAAGGTCTAACATGAGTGTTTTGCAGCAGCTCATTGCAGTCTCCAGTGGTTTTTTAGGCACCAAACACTGATGTCACCATTTTTAAAGCTGCTTTTTAGGCTCCAATGCGGGTGTTTTCTAATGACCCCTTGTTGTTTTTTCAGTGACATTTTAGGCACCAACATGAGTATTTTGTGGTGACCTTTGCTGTTTTTTTCTTCCAAGATAATGCCATGAAAAGAGGTTGCTGTTTATCCAGACACTGCTGCATTTTGAGCTGGGATTGTGCATTTTAAACCAAAACATGATCTGTGCCTGAACCTAATCACACTTAAACCACAGCGTTGTTGAAAAGTAAAGTCGCACTGTATCTGCTGCACGATAACGTGCAAATGTAACATGTCCATGGCTTGCAGAAATGTGTAATGCCCACATTTTTTGTGGCGATTGGTTTGCAAAATACATATATATATTTATCAGTTGGTACGTCCATGAGCTGGAAATCGTTGATACTTTAGGAATATATATTCTGACCGGCTTCTGTAAATTCAAAAGAATCTATGACTTTCAGAGTCAAAAATATATATTCAGTGGACCTGATTTGTGTGTGAAATCAGCTTGTAAGAATTGAAATGCCCAGGAGAAAAAGGGGAATTTCTGTTGCAAAAATGTTGCCACTCTGTACATGCTGCTGTTTCCTCCTTTACAAGTTGTTGTGTCACTTTCTCTGAATTCAAATCTTGCTCCCGCCCCCTCACTTATCGCAGGATGTGTTTGTTAGCTGAACATTTTCAGGAAAGCCCCAGTGCGTCACCGCGTCCTGAGGCTTTAAGAGCCGGTGCTGCAGCTGCTGGCTCATCAGAGACTGAACGATCGCATGAAAACGACTCACAGCTGCAGACGCAGAAACACTCAGTCTGCTGCAACAACAACTGTCTGTTTGACTTCTTAACTACACGCATCATGGTGGACCAGCTTACATTTGATAAGGACAACCAGGAGCGCATCCACGCTGTGGAGAGCTCGTTTGGGCCGGCAGGGAAGCCGCTCGCCCAGCCGGGCCGGGTTCTGGTCGGAGAGGGTCGGCTGGTGAAGCAGAGCCGCAGGGGGCCTCAGCCTAAAGTCTTCTTCCTCTTCAACGATGTGCTGGTGTACGGCAGCATCATCCTGAACGGCCGCTGGCACAAGAAACAGAAGATCATCCCTCTAGGTGAGAAACTTGGCAGCTTCTTCAAAACACTTGATGCAACTCTGCATCAAAGATGAGTCTTTATAGTTTCAACACTTTAGGCTTATCTCAGATTTGACAGTTAAACCCTGTAAAACCTGGATCAGCTGCAGTATTTTTATGCAGTGTTCACCTTTCAGAATCTTAGTTAGAAAATTAGTTTGATTTCTTTGGGGGGAAAAAAATTGGGTAAAAGGCAATGACCAACTTGGCACAAATGTTGCAAAAAATTCAAAACATTGACAAGAAAATTTGCCTTGAAAATAATAATACCATAATAATAATACCAAAAAATGGCATAAACTTTTATTTAAAAAACAAACAAAAACATTAAAAATTTTGTTACAGAAAAAAAAGATTCTTTTTTTTAAATCAGCATTTTTTGCAACATTTTTTTCTTTTTTTATACTTTTGTCTTTGTGCTTATTTTTTAGGTTATTTTCTTGTAACTTTTTCCCCCTAATTTCCTGCTAATTTTTCAGCCATATTTTATATTTTAGTTGGTTGTGCATTGCCTTCTGCCAATGTTTTTCAAAGAAATCGCATTATCTAGCTGCAAAAGGCATTTGTTTAGATGGTAGTTTTGCAACAAAGGATGTGTGTAGTCTCTTAAAAACAAGCCAGGAAGTTGTTGTCATGCTTGTTGATATCCAATATTGTCCAAACTTTGTTACCTCTGTTTAACAACCCCTTTTTTTCATCATTTCAGAGGACATCCAGCTGGAGGACTTGGAGGACAGTGCAAGTATGAGGAACCAGTGGTTGATCCGCACTCCACGCAAGTCTTTCTACGTGGCGGCCGCCTCGTACGAAGAGAAGCGAGCCTGGATCGAGCACATGGAGGACTGCCGCTCCAGACTGCTGCAGAAAGAAGGCTGCAGGGCGAGGTCCATCTTCGCCGTCACCTGGATCCCCGACCAGGCCTCTGCCGTCTGCATGCGCTGCTCCTGCAGGTTCTCCGTCACCCAGCGCCGACACCACTGCCGAAAGTGTGGCTTTGTGGTCTGCGGCGCCTGCTCCAAGCAGAGAGCCGTGATCAAACACATTCACCCGACCAAGTGGTTGAGGGTGTGCACCATGTGTCACTCCAGCCTCTCCACGACGCCGGCCGAGGACCAGGAGGTGTCTCGGATCAGGGGGAGCAGCACCGAGAAGATCGGCTCGGATGAGGATGAAGCAGAGGGGTCCTGTGAGGAGGAGGAGGCAGAGGAGCAGATGGAGGACCACAACCCTAGCAGGTGGATGGACTACCAGGTGGACTCCTGGTCGACTTATGTCTACTTGAGGCCGGAGCATATGAGGCCCCGAACATGAGCCACTCACAGACATTTGGACATTTCTTAAACATGGACACGATGCTGATACAGCTGCCAAAAACTCAGTCATAACCATATCAAAACACTGATGCAATGGTATTTATTTATGTGAATTTGTGGGAACAGCTGCTGTGAAGTTTTTACTTTATTTTCTCTGATTATGTGGTCGGAGGATTTTGAGGATTTTGAGTAGAACACTGGAGGAAGGCCTCGGTCTGCCTCACTATTTATTTTATTTTATTTAAGTCTGATGTCAGTCACGTTTGTATGTCAGTGTTTTTGTACATGGCAGCATCTGCCTCTCCTTTGTCTTTGAAATGAAAAATAAAACATGATTTAAGAAAAATAAGGATTTGTCTGTGATGATTGGAGTGATACGTCTTTATTTACGGGGCAAACATATTATCAGTCATGTTCAAAAAATACTTGGCAAATTTCTATGAAATAATGACCCACACATGATAAAACCTCCGTTTTATTTTAACCCATTAAAGCCTGGGTCGTCATCACTTTTCTTGTGTTGCCCTCAGACACTTTTTATAAGTACTTAAACAGTTGAACTCCCAGCAAATTAGTTTGATTCCTTTCAAAAACACGGGGAAACAGACAATGAGCAACTTGGCAAGAAGTGTCCTGCAAATTGCAATGTATTAGTAGATATATAAAAAAAAAAAAATGTTTCCAGAGAACTATATTTCTAATTATCATAGTAATATTTTTTTTTTTAATTATTTTACATAATAGTTATATTTTTAAGGGGTTTTTTTTAGGTTATTTTCCTTTAACCTTCTTTTTTGTTTGCTTTTTTGTGCTAATGTTCATGTAATTTTCTTGTGCTTTTTGGTAAGTTCTTGCTTATTTCTGGGTCATTTCCTCTTTAGTTGCAATTGCCCAATTTAATTGCACTTTTCTTATGTTTTTGAAAAAAAATGAGCCAACTTATTTGGTATCAAAGAGTTAAGAAATAAATATTACATTTAATAAAAGGCAGCAGCAAAGAGAAAAGTCCTCAGCCTTGATTTAAAAGTACTGAGAGTTGCAGCAGACGTGCAGGTTTTTGGGAGTTTGCAGGGATGAAGTTTTCTGTTGGCTGATGTGGAGAGTTTTATGTGTATTTGACTTTGTGTTTGTTGGATGTGAAGGTCAGGCGCTGCAGTGGTTATACTGACGGTCGGTGTGAGTTCGCAGTGGGTTAGTCACTAGAGGAAGGAGGGTGTGGTGGTTTACAGCAGAATTGTGTGGCACCAGTTAAACTGGTCTTCATAGCAGACTGGGATTTCCCCTGAGCTCAAAGTAAACTGCAAACAGCCTTCAGCACTGCTCACCCTCTGAGACCTCTGCATGCAGCAGGCGTCAGGGTTCCTCGTGGATGACACTTTGACAAAAACATTGTTTTGACACTGAAAAAAACATTGTTTAACTGGGTTTTGTGGGTGAAACATTGACAACAATGACTTTGACTCTGGCGTGAAACCCGTTTTCTACAGGGAACAAGGAAACGTTGATCTGTTTCCTGGAAGGTGACACCTCCGAGTCAGAGGACAGAGACCAGAATATGGAGAGACGATTTCATAATGCAGACGGTGATTTTCCCAAACGAACAATGCTCTTTGTTCTGCGGTGAACATCTGTTGATTTAGACGCTCTGTTTTGGAAAATCCCACTGGAGCACTAAGAGGAGTAGAAACTCCCTGGTTTAATGGTGATATATAAGAATTATTTTTATTTCAGTCAAAACAAAATTTGTATCATGAGCAAACCAGATAGGTCGACTTTTCTCTTGACTTGGGTCATGAGTGCAAAGACTTAATCTTTGCACACATGACCCAAGTCAAGAGAGGCAAGTCCCAAATCCTAAACTTTGATTTTCAAGTCCTAAATAAGTCTTAGTGTGCCCTTTCCCAAATGCAATGCCATTTTAACAACAGAGTATTTATATATTTATAAAAATCATGATTTTTTTTTTTAAATGATTTATTAGTTTAACACTTTGAAACCTGAGCAAACTGACTTGATTTCTTTCAAAAACATGGAAAGATGATAAGCAATGGACCAAGAAATGGCCCAAAAATGAGCAAGAAATAAGAACATAAGCAAAAAAGGAAAACAAACAAACAAACAAACAAACAAGACAATAACTTAAAATTACTTTATTATAAATATAGTTTTCTGGATACTTTTCCCTAATTTTTTGATAATATCTAATGATACCCACAAGCAAAATTTTAAGATCATTTCTGTGTTACAGTGTCCTATTTTTTTGCAAACATTTCTTGCCAAGTTGCCCATTGTATATATTCCCATGTTTTTGAATGAAATCTTGGGAATAAAACTCATTCTAAAGTAATGAAAACATGATTATTTCCAGGAGATTATGGAAAACATACTTACCATATTATTACTATATTTATGACTGTATATCTCTTGTAGTCCTGCACACTGGACCTTTATGTATAATTCAAAGGCAGACGTTCTTTATTCGAGTTTTTCCACGTTATCCTTCTTCACTGTATACAAGCGAGAAATATTTGACCTTTTACATAATTCATTACATGTGATGATTGTAAATTCAAAATATTTCGGCTCGATCAGCTCCAATATTTAAATGCTGTCATTGTAAATGCATCAGTAATAATAATAATCCAATGCTATGATATGTTTAACCCTTTGAAACCTAGTTTCATTTTTTTGAGCTGCGTTCAGGCACCTTTTTACAAAATATTTGACCCTTGCAAGAAATTAGTAAAAGTTGGCAAGAAAATTACTTTAAAATTTGTTTTAAAAAGAGGGGATGATAATAATAATAATAATAATAATATTACTTCTTTCAGGTAATTGTCAGGTGTCAAAATGCTGTAACATTATGAAAAGCTGCATTTTGCATTTTTCAAGTAGTTTTACTTTTGATACTTAAATTATATTTGTCTGACAGAAATCTTGGTACATCAGTGAAGTTTTTCGTGCAGCACAACACTTTTGAACGTGAACACAAAGTGTGTGCGTGTGAATAACTACAGCCTGTGCAGAGGCTTGGTTTAAAACATGAAAATTTCAGATAAACGAGAAGGAAACAAAGATGGTGTTATCTCTGATTTCGAAAAGCATCACACTCAAAACTCTGTGGTTGGTGTTTCACAGTACGATAGTTCCTCTTTATAAAAAAAACACTGGTTTTCTAAGAAAAAGGCAACGTGCAACTTGGAAAAAAATGTCCCAGAAATGGCAGGAAATTAGGAAAAGCAATACAACATTACATTACAACATACAACATACATTTTAGCACTTTTTCAAGCCATTTTTTAAAAATGTGTTTCCGTTTTTTTTCAATCATTTTTTTTTTTTTTCGTGCTAATTTTCAGGTAATTGTTTTTGTAAACTTTTTTTTTTTTTTTTGCTAATTTTGGGTACTGTCTCCTGAAGATGCAAACTTGCTCAGGTTTCAAGGGGTTAAGTATTAAAAGACTATTTCTACAATCAGCTGTTTGGGTCAATAGAGGTGAATTTTTGGGGCGTACCATAAAAAACAATCTGTCGTCATACAGGAAGGAAGTGACACAAGAGTGGGGAAGCGTGCATAGATTACTGAACATGCACGCTCAATTAAAAAGAAACCCAAAGATGTTTTCTGCAAGTCACGGCATCAGTATCTTGTTACTGTAAGTTAGCATCCAGCAGTTATGAGTCATTTGATATAAAATCTGCCTCCTTATCAGGTCCGTAAACAGTTTTTCTAAAGAGCCAGAATGTCACATCCACGTGGAAGCAAAACTATATTTTCGAGCAACAGCTGCATTTACTGTAGATTAGATAGATTGTGAATAAAATGTATTTATTCAGCCTTTGAAACTTGGAGTGACATCACTTCCCTGTTTTCAGATGCCTTTCACAAGTATTTAAACCTAAGTAACTTGATAAGAAATGTTCCACAAATTACAAGAAATTTGTAGATTTAGAAAACTTTTTTTATTATCGAGCTAGGAAAAAATGTTTAGAGAAAACGAGAAAATGTTAAGTTATTATAATTTCATAGTTTAAATAGTGTTTAGAATTATTTTTGTTTTTTTAAGCACTTTTTCTCATTTGCCTTTTTTGGTTTTTTTTTCTTTCTTTTGTTATTTTCTTGCACTTTTTACTATTTTTTATTTACATTATTAATTGACCCTATATGAAATCCTACATGATACCAGTCATGCTGGTATGTAATTTTGCAGCTACTGTGGATATTCTTTGGTATGTGGAACAAATCTCAAAAACATGGGAGGAAGGCAATGAGCAGCTTGGTAAAACTTGTTCCAAAAATTGCAAGAAATTTATAGATTTAGAAAATTATTTTTTAAAAGCTAGGGGAAAACCATATGTATAATTATCATAATTACAGCTTTAAAATGTTACAAAATTATTATGTTTTTAAAGCACTTTTCGCAGGTCACTTTTCTTTTTTTCAAACAAATTTTCAGGCAATGTTCTTGTACTTTTTACTAATTTCTTGTCAATGTTTGGGCCATTTATTTCATTGTGCATTTTCTCTGTTTGACTGTTTGACTGATGCAATGAGGAGTCAGAAGTCACTCAAGACAGAAAACAGCTCCCTCTACTGTGCTCCGACAGTCAGGAAACAGGACTGCTTCACAGCCTGCTGTTTTCAGGTCAAATTACAAATGTATTGCGTTAATTACTTTTCACCATCTACTACATATTTAGTATAAAACCGCTTTGCACATTAAACCAGTTAGGCTGTAGTCTTGACCTGAATTTGCTTTTCAGGTCTGTAAGGGAGGAAACATGTTGGATCCATGTTAATTTCAGGCATAATTTATTTTTGTAAATCAAATAAACTTTCAAAAAAATATCAAACAATAATGAAAACTATTTTAGTTACTCTGAGGACCCTCTAGGGGACCTGGACCCACAGTTAGAGCCCCAGGCTCTAGAGCCAAGTGGGTTTTATCAGAAACCAGATACTGTTGGACGAGCGCGCTCACTCTGTCTCTTTGTGCTTTATTCACTAGATGGTAGCAGTGTCAAAGGTAATGCTAGTAGATAGAGAGACATGTAATCTTAAAATTTCTTCCATATATGCACATATATCTCACAGCCAGTGGGATGTGTCTAGCATTTTAGGACATTTCTAAGATTATAGGACATTTCGAGGTTTTCATGGCATTTCTTGCAATTTAGGAAATTTCAAGGATTTCAGGGCGTTTCTAGGATTTAAGGACGTTTCTCGGATTTTAGGAAAATTATTAGGATTTTAGGACGTTTCTTGGATGTTAGGGCATTTCTCAGACATTTCTAAGATTTTAGGACATTTCTTGATTTGAGGACATTTCTAGGATTTTAGGAAGTTTCTAGGATTTAAGGTCATTTGAGGATTTTAAGGACATTTCAAGGATTTTAGAACATTTGTAGGATTTAAGGACGTTTCTCAGATTTTACAACAATTATTAGGATTTTAGGACATTTCTAGTGACTCCTTGTAAAACTCCACAAAGGTTAATGTTGAAGTTGAATCCATGTGCAATATTTGTTCACATTGGTCCGACAGTCCCTAAAATCCTCAGCCTGAATGATGAAACAGCTGATTCATACATCAGTGACACATACCCAACCTGAGAACTTCAAAAACAAGCCTGCCAGTCTGCCAATATCAGGGTGTCGGCCAGATAGAGTGTTTGTACTAACTTCAGAGAAGTAAAATTACCTCACACACAGAAACATATAAGTGTGATTTGAAACAAAACATGAAAAGCCTATGGTTGCATATGGGCAGGTAGCTGGAGAGTAACCAGGGTTCGATGTTTGCACTGACCCACTTGCAAAATGCAGATAATTTTCAGCAGTGGATGTGACGGTTGTGCTCATACCAGCCACTCTGTCACCAGAGGCTCCACAATACGATATTACTGGAATACTTAAGTCATGATACAATTTTGCCATTTTGATTGTGTTGCAATATGCTGTGTATTGTGATAACATATATTGTGACGTATTGCCTTTTTTTAAACTGCAACTTATGTCCAAAAACAAAAACTGTCAACATCTGTTTTATAGAATGAGATAAAGTTTTCAGTCATTTTTATAGCAGCAAATTGTATCAAGTGGATTGGAAAAAGTAGCTGATTTTATCATTCACGTAGACTACCAAAAGTTTAATTTGTGCTTGTAATATGAATAATTTTTATTTAAATTAAAATCAATACCTGGTGTCCATGCATTGATACAATATTGCCACAAGAAAATATTGCAATACTATGCTATTGCTCAGTTTTTACCCCCACCTCTACTGATTACACGACCTGTACCTGTCATTGTATTAGCACATGCTTCCAGGATTTTAGGACATTTCTCAAATTTCAGGAAATTTCTGGGATTTTAGGACATTTCACAGATTTTAGGACATTTTTCAGATGTAAAGACATTTCTAGAACTCTAGGGCTTTTCTAAGGTTTTAGGACATTTCCAGGATTTTAAGATGTTTCTAAGATTTCAGGACATTTCAAAGATTTTAGGACATTTCTAGGAATGCAGGATGATTATTTTCAACCTTTTCTTTCAACCTTTTTCATATGCTAATGTTGACAGGCTGTTGGCAGCTGGGCCTATATCTCAATCCCGGAATTAAATAGTATCATTACAAAGGACAATTATAAGGACTACCACATAAAAAAGTGTGTATTTGTGACATAAATAAGGAAATGGATGAAACAGCTGATTGTCCCACAGCAGGGCAGTGAGACAGACAGATAAACAGAGCAGAGCAGTTTATGGCAGCTGGCAGCGGATGTCCGACAGCGCGGATCTCCGAAACAGCGGCTGGCAGCGCGGATTTCCAACAGCGCATCTGCATCCTAACAGGGTAATACAGTGTTGTGATTAAGATGTGATCCCAGTTCAGGAGTAGAATCACCCTTCATTCATTAAATTTCCTGGTTAATCAATGTCAGGTTATCGCTGACTTGAGATCAGCGGGAAAGCTCGGACACCTTGCGTCACTGACGTCACTTGTGTGCGGGCGCGCCTTCACCAGCTAACATTTACTGCTTACTGCCATCAAAACTAGCTTGTAGCTAACCAAATTTGTGAATTGAAATGTGAAATGGACCGTTTCATTTTCAAACGTCCACGACAGGACATGTGCCGGAAACATGTTGGATAACTTTTCATCCGCACCTGAGGAGGAACAGGACAGGGAGGAGCTTCCTCCACCTGCCGGAGCCAGTGACTTTAAATATATTTACATCCATCAAATCAATCTCTCTCTTGTTGAGTGTGTGTGTGTGTGTGTGTGTGTGTGTGTGAGAGAGAGAGAGAATTGATTTAAAATGCGCAAGGGTGTGTGCGTAATTGCCCGCAGAACAGACCGTCCTCGCCTGTTGCGCTTGTTGTTGAGTGTGAAAAGGGAGTCAGTGAAATCATCTCAGTAATCATCTCAACTTGCCCCACCACCAGTGTATGGATTAGCCCCACGTTTATATAGCCAAAAAACTGTCTGCCGTCTGATGTAGATCGATGCCCAGAAAGCGGAACCAAAGCTCACCTGTTCCTCCCGGAAACGTTTAGATGCCGCAGATAGCAACGTGAGCGGGAACGACGGTTAGCCTGTTAGGGAGGACGTGGATGTCCTACAGTGAAAATTACGGAGGACACGGAGGATGCAAACGGTGGACAATGGAGGAGGACGCTAAAGTGTTTGAAAGTGAAAGATGGACTGAGAAACGAGAGACACCGAGAAAGGACTCATGGAGCTGCTGCGAGAGTGAACCGGACAAAGTGCGTCGAGATTTTGGGTGAGGGACTGGATATCTCTCTGGACTTGTTTTTCATTGAATAAGACAGCTCCAGGTGAAGCACATCCATGAGGTAAAGGGGAAGCTGATGGTGTGTCCCACAGAGTGAAAGCTGGACGCTTCAAACGCGGCAAAGGTGTTACAGGCTGTTTCCGGATGTCGATGTTTGACATGGAGACTCAGATAATCTGATGTTTCTTTTTGACCTGGAGTACCTGTCCAACAGGGTGTTTTTGGATCATGTGGCATGGGACACTACCTGTCCACAGAGAGTGAGGATGACGGACACTGTCCGGGCCCAGATCAAGGAAAGACATAACCGTCCTGCTGAAAAAACAGCTTATGCTGTTAGCTGGTTTAGCTGGTTGAAGATGGTCTTACATGGTCCTGACCCAGCTGTTGCTGGTCTTTGATGGGTTGACATGCTGGTGCGATCAGCCTGTCAACCTGTTCACATTTATCTTTATGCATAAGACATGACAGAAGACTTAACTGATTTATGCCCTTTGCTTTTCATACTCGGGACACTGTTATTTGTCCATACTTAAGGACATTGATTTGGTTTCAGTTTTACAGGAACTTAAATTGATTAACCAGCTAGAGTGACCATTACAAGCTGGTATAACCAGCTAAACCATCGAAAATTATGCAAAAACATACCTAAAGCTGGTCCACCAGCGTGAGCTGCTGGTCCACCAGTGTAAGCTGGTAAAGCTGTTTTTTCCGGCAGGGCGCGAGACTTTTGGGGCGAGCTATGGTGCATATATGGGCATTTTCAGTGTTTTTTATATGGTTTTTAAATTTTCTATTAAAAAAAAAAAAATCTGCCACCTTTTTCAAATTTCTTGCAATTTGTGTGACTTCTCTTGCCAGGTTTCTCAGTGCCTTTTCAGCCATGTTTTCAAAAGAAACCAAATGCGCTCACATTTCAAAGGTCCAAATGCTTGTGAAAGGCGTCCGGATGCAGCTCAAGAAAGCTGATGTCGATCCAGGTTTCAGAGGGTTAAATAGCCTAATTTAAATAGTTCACCAAAATTGCCAAGTGGGTGAAATTGTCCCCTCAGTCCCCAGCAGGAGGATTGTTGCTCAGTGTGTGTGCAGGTGCGAGCAGCAGATCTGATCCCGTCTGCTGAGCTCTTATCTCAGCTCCTCCTCCGCTGCTCAGGGACTAGTTTTCAACCGGACAGTTAAATTCACCGGAGCGTGAACACAACATGATGGATTTATGACCGACTTTACCCGAAGCTGCGCTGCTGAAGACCCGACAGGCCACTTTTCTCTGAAACAGACCTCATTATCTGCAGTCAGGATGACTTTCTTCTTGCTTTTCATGTTTTTGACAGTTGAAAGGAGTCAGTGTGTTTATACAAACCACTGGGCTGTGCGGATCACAGGTGGACAGCAACAAGCTGACAGAATCGCTGCAAAATACGGATATGTTAACTTTGGACAGGTAATGACCGTGAGTCTGTCAGTGTGCTGTAACTTGTGAAAGTCTTGTGTTTACTTTGTAACGTAGTGGCATGATGTAATGTTCACTGTGACCACTTAGACTGTATCAAACAGCTGTGAACGCCAATCTGAAATCTGGTTAACCCTTTGAAACCAGGGCAAATTGACTCAGTTTCTTTGAGAAACATGGGAAGAGGACAACAAGCAACTTAATAAGAAATGGCCATAAATGAACAAGAAATGAGTGAAAAGTTACAATGAAATGACATGGATTAAAAAAGAAAATGACCTCAAAAAAAGTGCTTTAAAAGTGATTACAGCTTTTTCTTCTTGTTTTCCTGTAAAATAATTTTCCCTCGTGTTTTGATAATATCTACGAATTGATTAACATTCACTTTGGACTTTTTTTTTTGCAGTTTGCTTGACATTTCTTGCCAAATTACTTATTATGTTTTCTCACAATTTTTGGGAAAAATCAACACTTTTTCTTGGGTTTCAGAGGTTTAAATTCTAATAAATCGCATCTGAACGCAGCACAAGAAAACTGATGACGCTTCAGGTGTAAAAGAGTTAAACTCTGCCACCTTACGGCCGTTTAAAAGCCTTTTTTCAGCTCTGCTTTTAATTAATTTTAAATGCTTTTCACTCCATAAACTCAGTTTAAAGTTGCCTTGTTATAAATTGGCGCTGGTAAAACAATATAACTGAGGACGTGTGTTTGGAGGAGGTGCGGACAGGACGAAGACAGATGTAGTGAGAGGGACGCTTTAAGACGGAGCAGACGGACTACAGTGTGCCAGTTTTGCACATGTGCTGAGAATCCAGCTCACATTTTTGGTGCAAAGTCAAGCAAAAACATGCATATTTATAAAGTGACATCATGGACTGTAAACAGATGGCCCCAATGTGTTTTGAATGTAGAAAGCTTTGTAGAATCAGGTTTATGTCGAGCGTTTCATTTTAAAAAGTCAGACCACATCAGGCCTCAGATTTAGCATTTATCATCTGTTTATACTCCAGTATAGTGTGTAAGACTTGATGACTCTTGATGTTGCTGTTTGATGTTTTCTGGTCAGATAGGAAGTCTGGAGGACCATTATCACTTCCACCACAGCAGAGTGGTCCGCAGAGCTGCTTTCTCTGTGAGGGGCCCCCACAGCTTCATCCACATGGATCCTGAGGTGAGACTCGGATCAGTTTCTTTGAAGTAGAATCGAAATGTACAGCGGGGAGAGATAAGGTCACAAAAACACATTTATTCTGCTGTCTAAACTCTTCCAAGTAGACCTGCCAACCCCGGACATAGTTTAGAGTATCTCACTGGCAGAAGTTCACATATTTTGTTCATTTCATTGGTGGTTTAAAAGTGCTGTGGATGTCTTGAGATTTTAAAAAATTTACCTGTGTTTTCTTGTCCAAAGATTTGTGTGACAACACTCAACTTTCACATAATATTTGGGTTCATCAGAGGGCACAGATTCACTCCTCTTTGGCTGAGTTTCAGGCAGACAAATAACAAATGATAAAATATTGTATATTTTCAAACAATTTAGTTATTGTGAAGTTCCTTTTCTTACAATACAAAAACAAAGGAGTAGAACTTTTTCATTGACTTAATTTATTTCTAAAAAAATAGATTTGAAAAATCAAAGTTCTTGAATTTTTCCAACACAAAACAAGATGTTTTTATATAATTGTGTAGGTCTGGACCTCTGCATAAAACAGTGTGGCTCTTTTAGCCCTTAAACTGACTAATGGTGTTGTTGCCATCTCCGTCCTCAGGTGGACTGGGCTCAGCAGCAGGTAGTAAAACCCAGAGTGAAGAGGTTTGTCCAAAGTGACCCGAGCTTCATTCATTTCAACGACCCTAAATGGTCCAACATGTGGTACATTGTGAGTATAATACGCTGAATCATTCACTGTGCCGTTTACATTTCGACGAGACAAGATGAGATTTTTGTCTTTTTTTTC
Source organism: Plectropomus leopardus (assembly GCF_008729295.1). Classification (NCBI taxonomy): domain Eukaryota; kingdom Metazoa; phylum Chordata; class Actinopteri; order Perciformes; family Serranidae; genus Plectropomus; species Plectropomus leopardus. Next base: position 2,650,172 of record NC_056463.1, read on the forward strand.
AGCACTGCAATGATAAGAGCAGCCGCTGTCGCTCAGAGATGAACGTCCTGGCCGCCTGGCAGAGAGGCTACACCGGCAAGAACGTGGTGGTCACCATATTGGATGACGGCATCGAGAGGAACCACCCTGACCTCGCCCAGAATTACGTATGTTGTTGCTATTCACACAAAATGCCGCCTAAAAATCAAGCTTTAAAAAACAGTATACATTAATATCATTTTCTACCTTCAGTGATTTTAAATTTTCAACCAGCATCAGTCCTAATCATAAATATTCAAATATATAAATATATATATCAAATATTCATTAATTTTCAGAATCTAACTCTTTAAATCTCCTTTTTCATGATGCCCCCCCCCCCGTGTCAAAAACACTCGTACTACTCTGCACACAAAATGCTTTTCTAAAATCAGACTTTAAAAAGTATTATACTTTTACTTTATTTTTTTAACCACCGTCAGTAACAATCATAAATATAAAAATATTCATTAATTTTCAGAATCTTAACCCTTTAAATCTCCTTTTTTCATGATGCCGCTATTTTCGTAGATGGAAGAAAAACAAACACAAAAATGAATTGTTTTCCATGTACGATACTCTAAGTAGGTTTTGTATTATTATGACAGCCAAGGACGTGTCAATAATCAGCAGCAGCACTGATTTTTATACATTATTTTTTGCGCAGTGTCAAAAACACTCACTACTGCTCTGCACACAAAATGCGCTTTTTAAAATCAGCCTATAAAAAATAATATACATTAACATGATTTTCTACTTTTATTACGTTTATTTTTTATCATCAGTCCCAATCATAACTATCAAATATTCATTGGTTTTCAGAATTTTACCCTTTTAAATGCCTTTTTTTCATGATTATTAAGAAGAAAACCCCCACAGAAAATTAAAGAAATTATTTTCCATATACTACATGCTAAGTTTTGATTACAGCTTAGGGTATGTCAGTAAACAGCAGCAGCGCTGATTTTTATACATTATTATTTTTTGTGCAGTGTCGAATACTCACGCTCGTACTGCTCTGCACACAAAATGCGCTTTCCAAAATCAGGCTATAAAAAGTATTATACTCTAATATGATTTTCTATTTTTATTGAGTTTATTTTTTTAACCACCATCAGTCCTAATCATAAATATAAAATATTCATTAGTTAGAATCGCTACCCTTTAAATGCCGTTTTTTCTTTTTGTTTTCATGATGTTGTTGTTTTTGATATACCAAATTTTGAGTAGACTTTTGATTATCGTCAGTGATTAGCAGCAACACTGACTGTGACAGGTCACCTCGTGGAAATAGCGTGGATTTTCTCCATATGCCAAATATGGTAAAAGTTACGTCATCAGGTGGAAAATGTTAAAAATTACAAACGCCAAGGCAAAAGCCCAGAATGACACCCAGAAATAACACAATGCATGTTTTTATGTTTTGATGGCTGTGGGATCAAAAATTCAATGGTGCATTTTTTACACTTAACAGTCTGAATGTAACTATTTTTTACAATATATTTTAGACTTACTGTAGGAGCTGTGCTGGAAATTTCAAGATTAAACAAAAATACAGTCTTGCAAAAATGTATGCCGTATGCATGAACACAGCCAAAATGATCAAAAAATGAAGATTATTTCCCTAAGTTTGCATGTTTGACCTCAGTTCGTCACTGCAGTAACACAACGAGAACTGTGATACGTTTCAGTAACTGTGAGCTGCTGTCTTTGTCTCACTGACGTGTTTCTGTCGTCATTTATCATTTCTGTAGGACCATCTAGCAAGTTATGATGTCAACGGGAAAGACCACGACCCGACCCCACGTTATGACTCCCGCAACGAAAACATGTAAGAGAGAACGCCACCACGTCACACTCACCTTAAAGGCCAGTGTGTAGGATTTAGGGGGATATATTAGTAGAAATTGAATATTATATAAGTATGTTTTCTTTAGTGTGTAATGTCCTGACCTCACCTTCGAATGAGCTGCTTATATCTGTTTCTACGGTAGCCCAGAACAGACAAACCAAACACTGGCTCTAGATGAGACCATTCGTGCTTTTGTGTTTTTGCATCAGCCATCAGTTAGAAGCCCCTCCAACGATGAGCAGCGTCGGAAAAACACTGATTTTGCAAAGTAAAACCGCTTAATTTAGTGTTTTTTTACTGGTTTTTACCTTTTTTGTTTTAGAGAGGAAGATAACTCGTTAAAACGCTAAAAACGTTAAAATGATAACAGCCCGTGCCTAGAATGACAAACAGTGTTTGTGAAATAAGTACTAGTGCGTGTGGTGGGTGAATTTCGCCTCATTAGTGTGAAAGCCTGCACCGTCTTTGTAGGCTTAAGGGGTTTATTTCAACTACTTTGATTTTTTCACTTGATGGCCTTTAACACTGACACCACTGCAGGAGCTGAATATTTATCTAGACCGTGGTATAAATCATGATTAAAATTAGTAAGTAGAACAGATATAAGGGAGATTGTTTGTTTATTTATGTGTTTATGTTTTGAAATTTGCTCTTGACCAATACATTGTTTAGAAATGTAGTATTTTCCTCAAAAGCTGCACCGGGCATTTTATCATTAAAACAAAAGACTAAAGCTCTCAAACTGGTTTTCAAATCCTTTTTTTCTCAAAGTTCCCCCATGTGAGGAAGATAATTTCGCCCTCAGTCCTGCAGATGACTTAACCTCCATCTGGTTTGGGGTTGGTTTCAGTTTGTTAGTATTCAAGGTCCATCCCGTCCTCACACTCACGGTCTTAAAAAGGCAGCATGCTGGTCCTAAAAAGACCAAAGCTTTACAAAATACTAATGCACCTGTGAACAACTTACATGATAATAACTACACCTTTGAAGTGCAAATCCCTCTTCTTTTTCTATTTCCAGCAGAGCTACCATTGAAAAAATATATATATATCAACAGTCAATATCAGGTTTTAAAGTCAGTCCAAAAAGTTTAAAAAAACTGGCCACTTCTATTTATTTTTAATGCATTTTATTTCTTATAAACTTGTATGCTTTTATTTTTTTCTTTAACTTTTGTTGTTTCTTTTAGTTATTTCCACCCGTGGCCTTTCTGCAATTTACTTTCAAATTCTTATTTTATTTTATTTTTACGCTGTTTCATTTAATTTTTTAGATATATTTTTAGGTTTAAAATTTTCAGCACTCTTGCATGTAAAGCACTTTAAGCTGCATTTTATATATGAAAAGTGCTATACAAATTATTATTATTATTATCATCATCATTATTATTATTATTGTTATCATCATCATCATCATCATCATCATCATCATTATTATTATTGTTATTATTATTATTATTATTATTATTATTATTATTATTATTATTATTATCATCTTCATTATTGTTATTATTATTATTGTTATTATTATTATTATTATTATTATTATTATTATTATTATTATTAATTTTATTATTATTATTATTATTTCTAGTCTTACCATCTCCCCATCAGTCATCAGAGGGGGAATCCATCATACAGGAAGGAGTATTGTGGTAGTCACTTTTCTGTTTGCTCTCTGTTTACGTGCAGACATGGTACTCGGTGTGCAGGAGAAGTCGCAGCAGCGGCCAATAACTCCCATTGCATCGTTGGCATCGCCTACAACGCTCGTATTGGAGGTAGAGTTGTTGCGGTCTGTGGATCCACCACTTTGTTCCAGAGACAAACATCTCAGCAGTTATTTGGATGAATTGCCGTTAAATATGGTGCAGATACACTCGCTCCCCACAGGATTGATCCTAAAGCCTCTGTTACCTTGAGCACAGGGATTCGGATGCTGGATGGTGACGTGACCGATATGGTCGAGGCCACGTCCTTGGGAATCCGACCCGACTACATTGACATCTACAGTGCCAGCTGGGGGCCAAAAGACGACGGAAAGACGGTGGATGGCCCGGGCTGCTGACTAAGAAGGCTTTTGAGAACGGCATCAAGAAGGTTCGATCAGTCACGAAGAAAAATCAGAGTTTATCAATCTGTGTAGCGACCAGTGTTGGGCAAGTTACTTTAAATTAGTAACTTAGTTACAGTTACTAGTTACTTCTTTCAAAAGTAACTGAGTTACTTTAAGTTACTCGTTACTCTCAAGGTAACTAGTTACTAGGGAAAGTAACTTTTTTTTTTTTTGTACTCTAAATTCTCTTATTAATGCACACACTTTATTTTGGGGTTGATGTGGCATAGTGTTCGACAAAACAACTGTAAAATTTGATCATTGTACCCATTATCAGTATCACTACGATGCAGTGGATCAACAAAACACAACATACCGTATATTTTGAAACTTTTGATAGATGTTTCAGCAGATTCGAGTTGCTGGTCGTTGATGTTATTATTATTATTATTATTTCTAGTCTTACCATCTCCCATCAGTCATCAGAGGGGGAATCCATCATACAGGAAGGAGTATTGTGGTAGTCACTTTTCTGTTTGCTCTCTGTTTACGTGCAGACATGGTACTCGGTGTGCAGGAGAAGTCGCAGCAGCGGCCAATAACTCCCATTGCATCGTTGGCATCGCCTACAACGCTCGTATTGGAGGTAGAGTTGTTGCGGTCTGTGGATCCACCACTTTGTTCCAGAGACAAACATCTCAGCAGTTATTCGGATGAATTGCCGTTAAATATGGTGCAGATACACTCGCTCCCCACAGGATTGATCCTAAAGCCTCTGTTACCTTGAGCACAGGGATTCGGATGCTGGATGGTGACGTGACCGATATGGTCGAGGCCACGTCCTTGGGAATCCGACCCGACTACGTTGACATCTACAGTGCCAGCTGGGGGCCAAAAGACGACGGAAAGACGGTGGATGGCCCGGGGCTGCTGACTAAGAAGGCTTTTGAGAACGGCATCAAGAAGGTTCAATCAGTCACGAAGAAAAATCAGAGTTTATCAATCTGTGTAGCGACCAGTGTTGGGCAAGTTACTTTAAATTAGTAACTTAGTTACAGTTACTAGTTACTTCTTTCAAAAGTAACTCAGTTAGTTTCAGAAATTCTGGCTTTATGTGTAATTCGTGCTGCTCTGATTGTGAAATAAACGATGGCCGTCTGTCAGTTGTTTTTGACTGACTGATCTGTGTGTCTCTCACAGGGCCGCAAAGGCTTGGGCTCCATTTTCGTCTGGGCGTCGGGTAACGGCGGTCGTCAGGGCGACCACTGCTCATGTGACGGTTACACCAGCAGCATCTACACCATCTCCATCTCCAGCACCACGGAGAACGGGAACAAGCCGTGGTACCTGGAGGCCTGCAGCGCCATCATGGCCACAACGTACAGCAGCGGAGAGTTTCACGAGAGGAAGATTGTGAGTACTGCGGCCTTTTTTTAACAACTGTAGCTCAGAGTGTTCGACGTTCATTAAAGATTTTAAGTTTAAAGTTTTTGCATGAAATGTTAAACTTTTGTTGCGGTTTGGCCTTTCGTTTAAAGTTTTAAAACTGGGTGAAATCTCATCGAACTGGCAATGTGCGGATCCTGCGAGAACGGGGACGTCACAGCCGCACTGTGCGTGCGCATGGTGTTTGTCTGTGGTGTGTCATTACAAAGGGTTCATAAAAAGTCTTAAAATTCATTGAATTCGTTGGATCAGAAGCTTCAAGTCCACAGCAAAAACATTTCCAGCCTGAGACGAACCGGGTCCTTCAATATAAAAGCACCACTGGACCTGTTCTACTTTATTTAATTATAACAATACTTTTTAAAATTTCCTTATAAATACTGTATTTAACTTCCTTATAACTGTATTTTATTAAATGTTATTATTACAGCAGCTTATTGAACGTTATTATTATTATTATTGTTATTTTAGTAGTTAACATTAGTTTAAAAGACTTTAAAAATACATATTGTGCATTGTGTCATATTATTTTGAAGCCATATGTTATTAATTTTGTCAGTGGAGTCTGGCTTTGAAGAGAGCATGGATAAGTTTCATTTGTAGGTCGGTTACGTGTCTGTTTGGGACGTCCTGAACATCTGACGGGCAGCCAATCATTGATGACTGTGACCGTGACAGTACACTAGGTTGTTGGCATGGAGCAAACAAGCCGCATCACTGAAGCTATGAGTCATATTTGTGTTCACGTTCTGGTCATTTGACTCGTAACTGATCATGAAAATAAAAGTTGGAGACCTTCTCTCCAAAATATGATTTCAGTTTTATTTAGCTCTCAAATCCACCGCAGAGAGGAGTCATGAAGTGTTTACTGTAAAGACAGCGTGTACAGAGGTTGTTGTAAGTGTGTGTGTGTGTGTGTGTGTGTGTGTGGGAGAAAACCAAAGAACCAAAGAGAGCAGAGGTTGTGTTTACTTTGACTAAGATAATAAAGAAAAAAAAAGATAACAAAGTGAGGGGCGATATGGAATAAAGTCTTATAACGATATTTTTTATATATTAATATTGGTTTATCAAATCACTATTTCTGACAAGCTTAAAGGTTACTTTTACTCCTAAGTGAGATATGAAGATATCATAATTTTGGTTTAAATATTTATTTTCTGTCAGACATTGAACATGACAAATATACTGTTGAACAGGAATCACCAGCTGGAGGACCTATTTTACTAAAACTCAAAGAGGTCCAGTTACTAAAATTTCCTCCTAGCGAAGGTCTGAACCTCATACCTAAAATCAATATCACCATTAACTGAACATTTGACTTTGATTACGATTAAAGAACGATTATTTTGCTTTTTGCTTTTTTAGAAGTTTGTTTTTAGCTCTCATAGTTCACTGACACAGTTTCATTGGGCCATGGTGTGTTTGAGTGTAATAAACATATGATTTATTAATATTTAGATAATTGTGGAATCACCTTGAAGATGGTTTACAGCAGGGGCATTCAACTGATTATTATTATTGTTTATTAAACTTTCCAGCATTATATCACAATTAAAAGCTCCATCTTAAACAAACTTCAGGTAAATTTAAGCACATTGTGCTGATAATAGGCCGACCTCTCCTGACTGCAGGACTCTGACTTCAACTTCTGTGAATCTTCTGTGCTGTTAATCATTTTACTCAGGAATTTAAAACTTTTGAGTCGGCCAACATCTCCTATCGCTGCCAACAGCCTGCCAGCATCCCCAGTTAGAGAAAAGGTGAAAATAAGCTCATGTGCTTGTGGCCCCGGGCCCCCAAAACATTACATCTGCTCCTGGTAATAATAATGAGAGCTCAGCACGAGCGGCTGGATGAGACACGGAGCGATGCGTCCTGGTGTTTCTAAATAATTCATCCAAAGTCTGATTAAAGCTGAAACTAACACAAAGTCGTCTGTAGAAGTCTAAAGAAATCACTTTCACCTCTGCAGATGTGTCTGTTTCAGCGCTGTGGCTGTCAAACACTCAGCTGTTCTTATTATCATTGGCTGTTCGTGTTTTCTGTTGAAACATGGCTGGAATGCGTTCTATCGTCATTCTATCGACTACGTCTCATATTTCAATTGAGGAAAAGTTATTTTGCCATTGATATCGTTATCGTCGGGCTGTGTCTTTGCTCTGGCTACCAGCCGGGTCTCTGTGGCCCAGTCACACACACACACACACACACACACACACACACACACACACACACACACACAGTAAATATTATGCTTCTGCATAGAGTGACGAAAGAAGCAGCTCCCCAGTGGAGTGCGTAAAATGGAGTCGGGCCAAACAGCGGGGTCAGGTTGTGGAGAGGACACACAGAGTCCCTCAGACCTCGTCCTCTCATCTGTCATTTATTTAAACAAGCAGAGATTTTGAGCTCCAGCACGAATCAATTTCCCGTTGGATCTGTTTTTTTGTGTGTCTGATTGTGACATGGAACTTGGATCAAGACAATTCAAGTTATTGCACGAAGATATTAACCCTTAGGGCCCGCTTTAATATTACACATACTTGTAATATTAAAAAATTGCAGGTAGCAATAGCAATTCAATTGCTAATTATTAAGTCAATTCAATGTTATAATTTGTCTCAGACAGTGATTTGTGTTGCAGCAAACATAATTAAAACACATAAAGCACAAACGATATGACAAAGAAACATACAAAAGTACTGAGCACACAAACATCTAAATGCTCTCACTGCTGGAGGACACTTACTGATAAAAACCAGAAAACTCTGATGATAAAAACGATAAAATAACGATAAAAACACGATAAACGTCTACTGACAAACACAGAGCCCACACCTGCTGCTGGCCGCTGCGTGAGCATGCGACCTGATGGAGACACTAAACGCAAATGAGTCACGTCTGTCGTAGCTATGATAAGATAAGATAATCCTTTATATGTCCCACAATGGAGAAAGACGCATTGTTACAGCAGCAAGGTGTGTACAAGGTAAGCAAAAAATATAAATAGTAAAAAAATAAGGTCCAGTATTAAAAAGCAACATTGTGCAATCGGAAATAAACAAGATTTACATCAATTTCACATGTAACTGATTTTTGAAAACTGCGTTTTCTGCGTTTGTGCCTTGTTGCAGGTAACGACAGACATCCGTCACCGCTGCACTGATGGACACACCGGCACTTCTGTCTCAGCTCCCATCGTGGCTGGAGTCATAGCTCTCGCCCTGGAGGCCAAGTCAGTCAACTTTTCTAAGTCATCTCCGTCCTTCACTCTCCTTCACCATCCGTCTTCTGTCTTTCCTCAAGTCTGTTTAGTTTTTCTGCTGACCCCTAAACTCTGTCAGGACTCTTATCTAAATACTGCACAGTTACACAGCCAAAAATATCATTTCTCTACATTAGACTGTTTTTTTGTTGGCAGGATGTTTGCCCAATTTCTGTTGAACTTTGGAGCTCTGGTCCTGATTCAGTTTATGTTCCTTTTATCATCAGACATCACTTAATATCTTCACATGCGAATATACTCTAAAAGCTGAAGCTGACCGGTGGAACAGTCTGCCAAAACCGTGCTGCATTTCTTTAAACCAGTTTGAACCACAGAAATTGGTTTATTTGTGAAATTGGAACCCCATTAGTTGCTACCAGGTTAATAAAAACGCCCTGAAATCTGAGAAATGTCCTGAAATCCGACAAAAGTCCTAAAAATCTGAGAACTGTCCTGAAATCTGAGAAATGTCCCTAAAATCCTATAAACATCCTGACAACTGAGAAATGTACTAAAATCCGAGAAATGTCTTGAAATCTGAGAAATGTCCCTAAAATCCTATAAACGTCCTGAAAACCGAGAAATGTACTAAAATCCAAGAAACGTTCCAAAATCCTAGAAATCTCCTAAAATCTGAGAAATGTCCTGAAATGTCCAGAAATCCTAGAAATGTCCTAAAATCTGAGAAATGTCCTGAAATCCGACAAAAGTCCTAAAAATCTGATAAATGTCTTGAAATCCTATAAATGTCCTGAAAACTGAGAAATGTATTAAAATCCAAGAAACGTTCTAAAATCCTAGAAATTTCCTAAAACCTTCGAAATGTCCTGAAATGTCCAGAAATCTTCGAAATGTCCTAAAATCTGAGAAATGCCCAGAAATCCTAAAGATGTTCTAAAATCCGAAATTGGGGGAATTTCCCCCCCGTGCCCATGCCAAGATCTGGAGTCGATCAATACTACAAATACAGTATGTATTGCTACTGTCACCTAATCATCGTCATCGACAGCTTATCACACCAATCAAAGTCCGAAATAAAGAAAAAGGTCATGAGTGTCTCTGTCGGGCCTGAATGAGACGAGCAGTGTCTTCGGTTTCTGCAGCCTCCTGCTGACGTGGAGAGATGTGCAACATCTTCTGGTGAGAACGTCCAGACCGGTCCACCTGAAAGCCGAAGACTGGAAGACCAATGCGGCGGGACTCAGAGGCACACTGCATTCTTCTTCTAATGCTTTCATAGTACATCGACTGTTTCGTACTCTAAACACTTTCAGCAACACCGAAGCCTCCGAGCGTAACCTCCCTTTACTGAAGTCAGTCTGTGTTTTCTCACAGTCAGCCACCTGTATGGGTTCGGCCTGGTGGACGCAGAGGCCATGGTGCTGGAGGCCAGGAAGTGGAGGACTGTTCCTCCTCAGCACACCTGCAGCCCGATACCTGAGAGACGCAACAGGTGAGGCCAGCTGCAGGCAGCTGCAGGCAGCTGCAGGCAGCTGCAGGCAGCTGCAGGCAGATGCAGGCAGCTGCAGGCAGATGCAGGCAGATGCAGACAGATGCAGGCAGATGCAGGCAGATGCAGGCAGATGCAGGGAGCTGCAGGAAGCTGCAGGCAGATGCAGGCAGATGCAGGCAGCTGCAGGCAGATGCAGGCAGATGCAGGCAGATGCAGGGAGCTGCAGGAAGCTGCAGGCAGATGCAGGCAGATGCAGGCAGATGCAGGCAGATGCAGTCCGCAGCTGACTGAAGTTTTCGCAGACTTTTTCTTTCTTTTTTTGTGTTTTATTTGATTTTACAGAAATAGACAGATGACAGAGGAGAGTTGGTATAATTGTTAAATGAACTAACCACTCAAGCCTTCCCTCCACAACCACCCTCTACTCCATGGCACGAGTAATTAATGAAAAAAAAAAATTATTATTAGTATTTACCCTTTGAAACCAGGATCAGCGTCAGTTTTCTTGTGCTATGTGCTACAGATGCCTTTTGACCCTTTGAAACCTGAGTAGATTGTTTTGATTTCTTTTGAAAATGAGGCAAGAAATTTAAAAAAAATGGCAAGAAATAAATAAATTGTGACAATACAAAATATTAGGGAAAAATGTAAAGAAATTCTACATTTGTAATTATTATAATTTTATATTTAAAGTTATGGTCACATCAAAAATAAAAGAAATATGTAAAAGATCTATATATATTTTTACATTTTCAGCACTTTCTCATTTTCTTTTTTTTCAGGCAGTCTTCTGTATCCCTTTTATTAAAAAAAATTGCTAGTTTTTGGGTCATGTTGTAAAGCTGATGTTGCCTTCTTCCCATTTTTTTGAAAGAAATTAAACCAATTTGCTTCAGTTTTGAAGGGTCAACATTCATGTATAAGAGACAAAAAAAAACACATTAAAGAAAAAAACCTAAATAACGAAAAAGGAAGAAAAAACAGTTTTCGAAGATTTACGTGATTTTGATTGACATTTTGATCATGAGGAAGTGCACCATATTATATCGCAATTTGCACTGGAGACCTAAACAATAACGTATGTGGCCACAAATGTGTTACGCAAGCAGGCGGAGTTTATTTATGAAGCACCTTTCGCAGACGCCAGTCACAGTGCTTCACAAACAAAATAAAAATAAATCAAGATAAAAGCCAGATAAAAAAATACAGTTAGAGCAGATAAAAACAGGATTAAAAAACGATGCCTGTCTGAACAAGAAGGTTTTTAATTGCTTTAAATGACTCAACAGACACACATAATCAAAACATAACACATAATCAACCAATAGTTCCTAAAGCCGCCCTTCTTGCCACAAAATCTAGATGTGGTTGCCACATTTAAAAAAAAAACAATCTTATGTTGACGTAGATTTCATCTACTGGGATGTAGCTTGATAATTCATTTAACCAATGTAATAATGTAGGAGGGTGATCAGATTTCAGGTGGACTGTAATGTGCTTCATTGGCGGCGATCGAAGCGAGATCAGGATGTTTTTGAGTCCGTATTGTCTGTGACAAGAAGACACAACTAAGGCGATTTTTTTATGTAAATATCCAAACATCCTGATATAGTATCAGTTACAGAATCCCAAAATGTTGTCAACAGATTACAGGATCAAAACGTGATAAACAGTCAAACTTTTGTCTCACCTGTGGGTCATAAAAATAATTCGTTCATGTTTTGGCTCCAAATCAATGAGGCTCCAAATCTGTCCTAACAGTTATTATAACAGCGTGTGTTTGCATGATGCGTTTGCTTTTGGCTGTCGCAGGTACATCCATGCTGGCCAGAGTCTGAACAGCAGCATCGACGCCTCTGCGTGTTCGGATGACGCTGAGCGGCACGTGGATTACCTGGAGCACGTGGTGGTCAAGCTCCTGATTGTCCACCCGCGACGAGGAGACCTGGAGATCAACCTCGTCTCTCCGTCTGGGACGAGATCACAGCTGCTGGCCAAGAGGTGAGACAAGAGTTAAATGCATTTTCACTAAAAACAAAACCTCTGTTGAGGAGTCTGGCCAAGAAAAGAGCATAAATAAGTTTGACTCTCGATGCATGTGTTTGGAAAGTACTGAGCGTACGACTGGAAACATGAGGCTTAGATTATACTGCGCCGGTGTTTTGTTTTAGTTTTGCTGTTAACCCTTAGGGCCCACTTTAATAATACACACACTCTAATCACAAATATCAAATATGTGTCAATTTTCAGAATTTTAACCATTTAAATGGCAGGTGTTTATCATGATACCACTGTTTTTAGTTGAAAAATAACAGAATTAATAACTGTCAATAAACTACATACTACATGTTTTTTCCTCACAGCTTAGGATATGGAATAACTAGCATTAACATTGATTTTTGGACATTGTTATTATTTGTGCAGTGTCAAATACTCACACTCGTAACTGCTCTGCACACAAGGTGCACTTTTCAAAATCACGCTAAAATAAATAATATATATTAATACAATTTCTTACTTCCATTGAGTTTATTTTTTCAATCAACATCAGTCCTAAGCATGAATATTATTAATTTTCACAATTTTAAGCCTCTAAAAGTCAGATTTTTGTCATGATGCCACCTAGTGGAAATAGCATGCATTTTCTTCATATGCCAAATATGGTTAAAAAAAAAAGATGTCATTAAGTGGAAAATAGTAAAAAATAACAAATTCCAGACCAAGAGGCCAGAATGACACCAAGAAATAATATGGTGCATGTTCATGTTATGTTTATGCTTTGATGGCTTTGGGATCAATAAATGCAGTTTGAGTGGGTTTCAAACATTTTTTACTTTTATTCTATTTATTTGCTTATTTTCGGGTAACTTGCTTGTTGCCTCCTCCCTTAAGCAAACCCAAGTTTCAAAGGGTTAAAGTCCTGATTTCTGAAACTCCCAGAAGCTGTTTTTGGTTGCCAAAATCTCATCATTTCTAACTGTTACAGCGTAAAGAGGCCTTATGGGGTAATTTTGTCCTCTTGACACATTTTCCTCTTGTCTCATTTGGCCTCTGTTTTATTTACAGGCTGTTTGACAGCTCCAGTGAGGGCTTCAGGAACTGGGAGTTCATGTCGGTTCATTTTTGGGGTGAGCGAGCCGAGGGCACGTGGACTCTGGAGATTGTTGACTCACCATCAAAGCTTCGAAACCCCGAGGTGCTGGGTGAGGTCCTGCAGCACGTGCACACACCTTCACATTTACCACTGAAGGTCATGTCTTTACCCTGTAACCTGATTATTGTGTTTTTGTTTTTTGGGGGGTGGGGATACTTGGGACAGGCAACCTTAAAGAGTGGACACTGATCCTTTATGGCACCTCTCAGAACCCTTACCTGCCCCACAACGCTCAGCACTCCCGTTCAAGGATGCTGGAGATCCCAGAGGAGATCCTGGAGGAGCCCGAGCTGGAGCAGCAGGACGAATATAACGGTGAGATTAAAAAAAACCAACAACTTTATTTTCCCGATTTTGAAGGTAGGATGTAGATTTATTGTATGTTTTAAAAACAAAGTTTAAAAAACAAAATTACATTGTCTTTGATCGTGCTACTTTTTTGGGGTTAATTAAAATCACCGGCTACTACGAAAGACTCCCGTTTACTCGGGCATGTTGCTGCTGCTGGCATCATACAGTTTCTGCAGTGCATTTTTTGAATATTGTGTCCTTATGGCTCCCAACAAGGTCTGTCTCACTGAATTAATAAAATATAATATTGCAATTATGTTTTTTTTAAGATTAAAAGATAGAAACTAATCAAATCTAAAAAAAACAGGACTCTAGACTCTCAAAGACTCAGGAATAGTCACAGTTAAACAGCTTAGTGGAGCTACCGTCATAGCTCGATTAGTCCATTTAATTGGACTGTTGTCCTTGTCCCAGGATACAAGCAGAGTATATGTCTTCTTTCAGCTAGTTGCTATAAACCGATATTATTTATACAGTCGATGATATAGAGCCAGTAACAGTCATAACTGTGTATTTACAATAACTTCGGGGTAGAATACCGCTCGTTGCGTACATCTAATAAAACTGAGCAAACTCTGCCTTTATTGATTAGTTTTAAGCCACCTAAAAAAATCGAGATCAGTTAAAGTGTACGCTATATTTAGAATATTTTCACCGCTTTACATCGTTGTAGGGAGATTTCGTTTCACTCCACTGCTGCCTCCATCAGCTGCTGTGGAAGGTGTAGAGGAGCAAATACTCAAATATAGTGAGTATTGTATATTGTTTGACTTTTTTATTTAAAATAAATATAATATACTTCCTTTCTTTAAGTGAAAAAAATTAAAAACACAAGTCGCCCCCCCCCCCCAGAAATAATGAACAGTCCCTATTTCTAACCATCGAGGGAGGCTGCATGGCGACGAGGAGCACCTGCAGACCCTCCGAGTCCAACTGAGGTGTTTAAATGGCGGAATAGCTCGACTTCAGTGGCATTATCTGGGTGTGTTAGTCCCATTTTGATTTAGTCTGATTTCATTCGGAGTCCAGTTTTAGTCAGACTAACACCATAATTCCACTTTTTCTAACATCATGTAAACGTACTGAGATAGAATAATGATGATGATGATGGCGATGGCGGTCTGTGGTGTTCATTAAGGGCCGTGCCACAGTGAGTGCGGAGACCAGGGCTGTGACGGACCAGATACTGACCACTGCCTCAACTGCGTCCACTTCAGCTCCGGCAGCCTGAAAACCGGCAGGTAAGAGTTGATAATAATAATAATAATAATTAATGTTAATATTATTATAAAGTTGATGTGAAACCAGACACGTGGAGGGCTCCAAACTTTAAAGCTGAACCGCTCAATAATGTTTAAGTTAACAATGGATGGCATGACTACGTGTTTGTGATTTAACCGTGCAGATCTTCTGCTCTAGAAATATTATCGAACTGGCAGCAGTAGTTGACAGTAGTTTACTGTAATTTTGCAGTGTCACTGCTGTATTTTAAAAGTATATTACCATTAAATTTATCACAGTATTCTGCAGCAGAATGTAATACATTACTGTGAGAATTTTGAGTATTTTTACAGCCGTTTGTTACAGTGTGGCATTTACCCATCACCTACAAGGAGCCACAGTTCACGGACGTTTTGACGGTTCGCCTGAAAATCAATAAATTATACACAGCAGTGAGTAAAGTTCACACTTTGCTCGTTGAGTTTACTTAATCAAAAAAAGTTAAGATATGCTGGCACAGTCCCTGAATCTCCATTTTAGGCCTTAAATTGTCTATTTTAAGTCTTAAATACAGTTTTGACAGTTCTTAATAAAAACTCACTAATGTTACTTTTATTAAGTTACAAAGTTCAGTCTCACTTTTATTTTAGGATCTGTTTTGATCACGCCGTAACAAAACTACAAAATGGAGCAACCACGGAACCGATAATCATTAACGTAATTGCAGCCCGGTCAGTATTTCGGCAGCACGCCGGCTCAGCTGGCGGGTAGTTGAAGAAGGCAGAGACAACAGACGAAGCAAAACGAGCGTGAAACGTTGACTTTACTTAACCCTCAGTGTTACTTGCAGTTACTTGCAGGTAATGGGTAAGTTTAATTACAGATGGTTAGAGAACAGCGAATTCAGTGTGTGGTTGAAACCTGCTGGAAACCAATTTAAAGCCCGCTGCACCTTGTGTAAGAGAACGCTGCAACTTATGACGTTGGGGTTTAAAATCATTACAATCACATGCAAAGTCACAGAAACACAAAGCGGCTGTAAAAGCGCAGCAGCAAACGCCTGCCATCAAACAATATTGTCCCAGGTTAGGAGCTTCAAAGTGAAATGGGTCTTAAATTTCATTCATGATAGTCTTAAAAAAGTCTTAAAAAAGTCTTACATTTAACTTGAAACCTGCAGATACCCGGCTGGCTAACAAAAATATTACAGATCCGTTCATTGTTCATATTTTGCTGTTGGTTAAATCTCTTTGCACTGTCTCACCTTTGTGTGTAGGACCTGTGTGAGTCACTGTCCACTGGGACACTATGGGGACGCGGCGTCTCGTCGCTGTAGACGCTGCTACAAAGGCTGCGAGGGATGTGTCGGCCGAACAGCCGGCGATTGTCTCTCCTGTCGAAGAGGCCTTTACCTCAACACGCTCAACTCCAGCTGCAGCGACGCCTGTCCTCCGGGGTTCTTCGCTGACGAGAGTAAGACGACCAAAATCAGTCGGCTGCTTCAAAACTTGAGCAAACTGGCTTTTTTTTTAACCCTTTGAAACCTGGATCAACATCTGCAACCTGGCATTCTTTCTGTGTTCAGACCCTTTTTAATTTCTTTAAAAACGTGATCAACTTGTCAAGAAATGTCCCACAAGTTGCAAGAAATTAGTAAAAGAAGGTGACAAGAAAATCACCTCAAAATCAGTTTTAAACAAAAGGCAGGATTGTAGCAAAATTGTCCAAAAAATAGGGAAAATGTCCAGAAAATTGTGTTTGTAATTATAACAATTTTATATTTAAAATTATTTTACAGAAAAACAAAACAAAACACACACACACACACATATAAACAAACATTTTTTTTTTTGCTAATAATTTTTGGGCCCTGTCTTGTTACGTTGCTTGTTGCTGTCTCACCATGTTTTTGAAAGAAATCCAACCAATTTACTCAGGTTTCAAAGGTTTAAAAAACATGGCAAGAAGGCAATGATCAGCTTCACAAGAAATTATCCCGAATCAGTAAGAAAGTAGTTGCAGTTAAAAATACAACAAAAGGACCTGAAAATTACAAAAAAGGAGGTTTAGAATAAAAAAAACAACCAAACCAGAAAGTGCGGACATGAAAAAAAGTGCTAAAAATAGCAGAGTTTTTTTAGCTCGGCCGATGCCCCCCTACCTAAAATCCTCTGAGCGATCCTTTAAACTTTAAATGTTTTTATTCTTTATCCACATCAGGAACCTGCAGGCGCGGCAGTGAGAAGCTGGTGATGACAGAGTGACGACGCTGCATCTGAAATGTTGAGAAAATCCTGGATTTGGACGGCTGTACTGATGCTTGTGCTTTCTGTCTTTACCAGATCAGAGACGGTGTCTGAAGTGTCATGACACCTGTAAGAGCTGCCTCAGGTACGCAGACAGATGCACAGCCTGCAGCGATGGCTACAGGTACGGAAAGACTGTTCGACTGCCGGTTATGTTTAAACTTTGTATAAAACAACGTGACCTAAAGCAGTTTGTTTTCCAAGATTTGTACACAGGTAACAAATTTAAGTGTTTAGAAAAAAAAATTCTGCCAGATATTATAAACCAAATTCACCAAGAAGTGGACTTTCTTTTATTTATTTTTTTTCTGTTTTTTGTTTGTTTATTTTCTTCTAAAAAAACAAACTGTTATTATCACTGTTGCCTGTATAAATACATTTAAATACCTCTTATTTATTTAGCTTTTATTTTATCTCTTCCCCACTTTAATGTCAAAAAAGGAAAATGATGTAAGTATGCTGTGCTGTATAAGATGCACCAATATTATTTCCAATGAAAATTGAAATGAAAAAACGTCATTTATTTTGGTTACAGTCTGGCAGGGATGACCTGTGTTCCTGAATGCACCAATGGGACCTTTTTCCACCTGGAGGAGATGACCTGCAGCTCGTGCCACTTCTCCTGCAGGACTTGCACAGGTCCGTGTGTTTGACTGCAGCTTCTACCGTGTTTTCACTCAGGCGGCAGAAATAAAACCTTCTCGTGATGAGGCCGAGAGACAAGAGCTGTGGCCTAGCAGACAAAGTTGAGGAGATTCAGCTATTGTTGTGAATATATTTTGTCATGTTGTCACACAGGTGAGGGGAGGAATATTATTGGATATTATTATTAGATCGTTTGTGTCGCCCCTGCTTTACCTCGTCCTCACTGGTCTGGTGTGATCTTCTGTGGAGGGAGAAAGGAGAAGGAATTGTTTGGGGAGGGGATTTTAAAAAAACATATATTTTTTTAAATTGGTGGGGAGAAACTGGAGCAGGGCAGCCTGTCACAAAGTAAAACAATTAAGAAAAAATCCTCGACCGACTGAAGGCAGCAGTGAAACCAGAAGAGGAACATAAAGATTGAATAAAGACTAAATAATAAGTCAGATTATTCCTTTTTTTGAAATTCAACAGCTGGGAATTTTTGTTATCTTATGTGAACTTTTTTTTGCAATGCAATGCTTTGCATTTTGAAGGGAGGATGTTTGACATTTTTAGGGAGGTTTTGGATTTTTCTCATTTAGGAAGACTGTTTTTGAGTTAAGGTTACTTTTAAGTTTTCTTTTCGTGTTTTCTTTTGATGGAGGGAATTAAAGGCAGCAGGGATTATTAGCTGTCCCTCTTTTAACAAAGCTGTTCTGGAGTTTTACCTGCAACTCGAGCTAAACTTTAAGCTCACTGTCGTTACATCTTTCCAAAAGTGCTGTGTGGTCCCAATAATCCTCCACTGATCTGAGGCCAGATAAATAAAACTCTGCAGAAATATACATCTTTTTGTCAGATTTATAAAGCTGTGTGTAAACCTGATTCTGTTTTATAAATCTTCCCCGTTGTGGTGCGCGAGCTGCATTTCCTCACCCACAGTTCATTATAAATGGATGTAGAAGAGCTCTGTAACGCCCATTTGTATATCAATACTTGAGCCCCTCCACCTCTGAAGTTTCACAGATCATTTTTGTGCACATACATCCCTTATGCATCTGGCCCCTGAAGGTTTTTGTTTATCGTGACATTATGTTCCCTGTCTGTGTGTGGCAGGGCCGGGTCAGGAGGAGTGTATCCAGTGTGCTGAGCGTTACCTGCAGCAGGAGTGGAGGTGTGTGCAGACCTGTAGTCCTGGATACTACCCCGGAGAGGCAGCAGGAGTCCCTCATAAGATGTGTCACAGGTGGGTCACTGTGGCTCAGCCCTGAATCACTGCAGCCCCCCAAAAAACAGTCTCAAGTCACTCAGTCATAGTTTTGTTGTCGTAAAATCTGAATCTTGCATTGCCCTTTATTACAGTTAAATTTAGGACAGAGGAACACCAGCTTCATTCATATATCCACGTAAAAAAAACCCCGAATCATCATTTTACTGCTTAAATACCCCCAAAGTGAACTCTTCTTCTGTTAAAGAAAATAAACAAAATAGGTGTTTGTTATGGATTCGATGATTTCAGCTGTTTTTTTTAGTCTTGCTTTGTCCATCCAGGTGTGAGGAAAACTGTCTGAGCTGCAGCGGCCCGGGAACAACCTGCACCAGGTGCAAAGAGGGTTTCAGTCTGGTCAGCAGGACTTGTATCGTGAATGCATCGTGTCATAATGGTGAGTTTGGAATAATAAACACATCATTTTAATTCTCCTATCGAGTATCGTGTTTGAGCACGTAAACACCATATTTTACGAGGAACTTGGATACGACAGCTGAAGTGCTCTGACAGAAAGTGGTGTGTTATACGCAGAATGTGAATAATCCGATTTCTCTGTGCTCATCTAAAAACCAAATGCTGAATATGATCATAAGTCTTATAAACAGCGTATTCGTGTCCATTTTACTGCACTTTATTGAACAGAATCAGGTTTCTGCGCAGCTTTACAAATCAAATGAAGAGAGCGCACATGCATATTTGTCTTTGCCGCATACACACAGTTTTAGTCGTCAGTCTACACAGTTTCATCGACTGGTCCCTGGACTACGAAGTGTTAAAAAATTAACAAATGTAAAATGTATAGTGTTTGTTTCAGGTATCAGATCTGAACAAATACCTGGAAAACATTGTGATGTAACTAGTGGCCACTTATCGTCTGTGTGTGTGTTTTAACCCATAATCCTCCTCTACAGGATTTTTTTTGTTTGTTTATGTGCTTCTGGACTTATTTTCTAACCCATTTTATTTATTTATTTATTTTTTGACATTTTGTTTATTTGCTTTCTCTTCACAAAAACTATCACACAGTCAACTTCAATTAGGCAATTTTACAGAGTAAACCTTTTTTTTCCATTTTTTGACAATTTTAAAGCAACAACATAAAAGAATTTGAGATAAATGAATAGAAGCGAAGACAGGGTTTTTATTTTTTATTTATTTATTTTTACTCATTTTCCCCTTTTACATGATTAAAAGCTTTTCATGTTCAATCGGTTGTGTATGTTGTTTTCGTATGTTCATATAAACCAATGAAAAGAGAATTACACAAAAAAAAAAAGAAAAAATGTTTAATATAAGCACAAAAAACAACAGTGAAACCAACTTAAACTGGAGCTTGTGACGGTGCGGTTTTTATTCAGTTGAGCTGATTTTGTGCCTCTGCTTCGATCTGTCCGTCAGCTGATGAGGTGTTTTGTGAGATGGTCAAATCCAACCGTCTCTGTGAGAAGAAGCTCTACCGTCAGTTCTGCTGCCGGACCTGTCTGATGAACGGATGACGAGCCGCCGACCCGCCGACGCCTCCCTCTCTTTTATCAGTCTTAAAAAGAGGTAACACCTGAAGTGTTGTCACGTTAAACCCACGTCACCTACAATCGCTCATAAGGAACTAAACTTTAATGCGTACGGGGTTTTCGACTTAAGTCTCACTTTGGTGTCTTTTTTAAGGCGGGTGTGATTTTCATAGTAACCTGCAGTTTATTGAATGTTTAATATTCTGATCTGAATTTTATTAAACATGTACATAACTGCTTTATAAAGAATATGCTTTTTACAATATGAAGCACCGCTTAAAATATTCAGAGTGGGAAAAAAATGAGCTTTTATTTTTGAATTATCAAATAAGTTTTGCTTTCTTCACCATTTTATGAGTGAGTTTTTACTTTGAGCTGAATATTTTCAGCTCAGTAAAAATGCGCCTCCGTCCTCCCTCGCAGTGACTGCTGCGACCGCAGCTTTATTAAAACATGATGCTACAGTTTATCATCACTTTACCCGGCACGAGCGCTGCTATTTTTAGCACTGTGGAGCGTTTGAACGTCCTTCAGCTCTTTGCTGGCTTTAGTGTTTTGTTCACTCTCAATGCTTCATCTGCGTCATTTCCTGCAGCTGTTTTCAGTGGAAACGTCTCTGATAAAGTCACCAGTGCAGCCACACGTGTTGTGATTGATTGAAGAGACGAGCCCCTAAGGCTAAAAGATTTTTTTTGTTTTTTGTTCCCTCTGCTGACCCCTTAAAACACCGACCGTGTTTACGTGCATGAAATATTCTGGGTTTTGCCGTTAATTAAAAAAAGGCTAAATTTCGACTAAACTTTACGTGGCTAGTGAAAATAAATATTCAACTAACATTTCTGTTTCCATGCAGCCGTGCATACTCCGATTTAAGTCCTCTAACTTATTGCTCATAATTTCAAAGTGACGCCCTCAGAGCCGTGAAACATCTTTTTGTTCCTTTGCATGATTTTTTTTTTATTTTTAAAAATTTCTCCCGGTGGGTGATTTGTTCAGCCATGCAAACACAGCCGCTCTTTCATTCCTTTGACCACGTTTTGAAAAGGTTGGTGTTGATATCCACGTCCTTCATAATGTTTTAATATAGGCTTGTTTTTTTTCTTTGTTTTTTTTTCAAAAAAGTAAATGCTGTCTTTTCTTTGGGACATGCATCTCTACACTCAAGCCTTGCAAACTTAATAATAATTATTATTTATATAGCAACAAAGTGCTTTGAGAAACAAGGCAAAGCAGAAGTAAGAGGGCCAGACAAAAGACAGAAACAATTAAAAAAACAAAAATAACAACCCATACAATACGAATAAACACAATTCAAAGAATAAAAGCAGTTAACACATAAATAATAGATCTAATAATAAAATTCAACACGATCAAGACAGAACAGAAGAATAAATAAAAAGATAAACTGAAACAGATGAATTCAAATAGACGACATCACATAAAACCAATTCTATAAAAGTGATTTAAAAAAAGTCTACCTGTGTCCCAATTCAGGGTCTGCATCCTTCGGAGGCTGCATTCGAAGGCCGATTACGTCACAGCGCTGCGCGAAGGCTGTCCCATCTGGTCACAATTCGAAGGCTCCTCCTTTCGCAGCCCACAAATGCGTCCTCCTTCTCCCTCTGTTTGGAGGACACATCGCTACTATCCTTCGCGGCCTCCATTTCCCAAGATTCCTTGCGCGCCCGCGTTCTTCAAAAATAATGGCGACACAGAGCGGAGATCGGAGCGTTGATTTAACTTAATGTGGGTTTTTACTCATTTGAAAATCAAACGCCAGATATGTTAAACTTAGAGGGACATTAAAATCTCATAATTTCATTCATAATACGTGACGTTAGTAATGCTAACACGTAGCCACCTAGCAGCCCCGCTGTGCCGCCCGCAGCCCGCTGACGGAGGCTGTACTGCATGAAAAATCAGCTTCCGACGCGGACATAGGCACTTCTCCTTCTCCATCAAAATTTAAATAAAAAGTAAATTTTAAAAATAAAATAATGTCTTTGCTTTAGTGTCCCCCCTCTCTCCCCTCCCTCCCTCTCTGGCGAGCCTTGACGGCAGGAATAAACTGTCGTGGGGGAAAGGGCGGGAACATCTGGTGACGCAACCAGGAAATCCTCCGAAGGCTAGACCGTCCCAATTAACAACCATTAATGCGGCCTTCGGAGGTGCCTCCGAAGGAGTCGCCTCCGAAGGAGTCGCCTCCATAGACCGCGTAGGCTGCGTCCTCCGAAGGATGCAGACCCTGAATGGGAACACGGCTTCGGTCAGCCTCATCTGCTCAGGCAGGTTGTTGTTGTTGTTTGTATTCAACGTGTCCATGAAAACGCACAGAGCAGACAAGAGGCCATTTGTCACAAACTGCAGTAACGACCTCATTTGAAATGTGTACTCTGAATGCCCAAATGATGCTCCTGAAAGCAGAGTACTGCAGTACACTGCTGAGCTTCTGTGGCCGTACTCCCGCCTGCTTCTCCAAAACTGGGAGAGAATCCAAACTATCCCTTTAACAAACGTGGAAAGACAAACCACATATGCTGTGGCACTCAAGATTTAATGGAGCAACGTGTTTCGCTTACAGCTTCATCGGGCTCATACTGAGCACAGGAAGACAGTGGTTTAAATAGGAAACAGCAGTCCAAGAACTCACATGTATAACTGAACTACAAAAATACATATAATATATATGCACTGTTTCAATGGTAAAAAATACATTAAACCATGTAAAATATGGGAAAAACCTCACCAAGTCAAATTCATTCAAATAGAAAGACAAAGTCAAGTCAACATCACTTCTGCAAGAAAGATAATTACAGCACATCATATCAGAGTTAAGGTCATATCTGAGTCTGAGAGATACTTCATTTCAGAAGGTTAAGGATAACATCACTGCAGCCGCACGATAATATCAAATCTACAATAATAGCAATATCACAACCGTAACAATAATCACTTTAAGCCTCAAGAACGACAAAACCGCATCTGCAGGTAAAGGCGTGAACTCAGATCCAGTGTTTCATTAAGTCACTGAGGTTCCTCGCTGTCGAGTGTGAAAATCCAAAAGGAGTTTTTTAGCAATAATTTTCTCAAGGCCCACAAATTTGAGGGACGCCGCTGAGCGTGAGCCTTGAGCCTTGCTATGGCATGTGTGCAAATCTTTATCCTCTTTTCTAAGTCCTGTCCTGAGTGCAGTATGTAGGTTGTATTTACACGTTTGTACTTTTACCATAGTACCAGCAGCTTGACTAAAGCTGTGCACGGGCATTTTTCTATTTTTGATATCCCTTTAACAAAATTTATGGTCGAGTATATGAAAAAATCAGTGCTCGAGGATGAGAGAGTGAAAACGATGAATCAGTCACACACACACTGCAGCGTCCACAGACCCATATGGTCTGAGAGGAATGTTTCGGAGGAAAACCAGCTGTAAACTGGTGAGTGACCCGAGGTTTAAATTCTTCAGGCGAAGCAGCTGGATTTTGTTCTTCCTCAGTTATAAACAGGCTTCAGAGCGACACCAGGACTCCTGGGTTCATGTCCCGACTTCAGTCTGTGGTTTAGCCAACAAAAGCACTTTGGCTGAGGGCAGAGAGAGGATCATGATTTCAGTTTTATGTTAATATAAAAGCAAAGGTGAATAATGCTGTAGTCAGTGGAGTTAATACTGTGTTTAAAGTCTGTCTGTGGTGGGAGTTTGCTCCGGCTGATGGGCGTTGCTTCTTTTCCGCTCTGCTGTTTTCAACATAGCATCCGGGTCACGAACTTTCTCATTTTTTACAGCCAAACTTATCTTCCTTAAAACATCGGAGATGAAAAATTGACAACTCAGTAACAGAAGCTTGACTTATATTTAATCAGCGCTACGTAGAAGGGGTCGACAGATTATCGGGCCGAT
Organism: Plectropomus leopardus; assembly: GCF_008729295.1. NCBI lineage: Eukaryota > Metazoa > Chordata > Actinopteri > Perciformes > Serranidae > Plectropomus > Plectropomus leopardus. The sequence goes on from NC_056463.1 coordinate 2,674,596, forward strand.
ATTTTGCCGATTCTCTGTATCTGTTTTTTATTTTAATGATCACGGATAAAGTTAGTTTATTAAAGTCTGCAAAGAAAGTGTCAGCATGGGAGGAACTTGCTTTGTAAAAGCTCAGGAAGCTTTTTTTTATTCTTTTTTTTTTCACTGAAATTTATTTTTAAAACGTTGCAGGGAACTTGCTGTATATGATATTTAAAGATCCAGTTTTGATTAAACATTTGTGAACAGAATTTAAACAAAGTTTTTTTTGTTGGAGTTTGTTATTTCCAAACTTTAAATATTGACAAACATTTTCATTTTTATTATAAACACATATCGGTTGCAAATATCTGTTATCCGTATCATTATGTACTAATTATCAGTATCAGCCCTGAAAACAACATCAGTCGACCCCTACAGCCTAATTTTCCTTAATTTTACTGTAGTTTGGTTCGTGTGGTTTTGACTAAAGGGGGAAAAAAAGACCTTTAGTTCAATTTGTGTTCAAAGCTTTATTGCAAACAAACCATCGGTCCATAAATAACAATCTCGTGAAACGTCACAATACACATCAGCAATAACGAAACCACGTTTGTTCTGTTACCATCGGTCTCTTTGTGTCTGTTGTCGAGTCGATGCTGCAGCACAGTTTTTCATACATCGTCGTGTTTTACTCTGGAGGTCCGGGCGGTCGGCCTCCTCTGTGCAGCTGGACTGTGTTCGTTCAGTCCAGATCTTGTTGGGGATCAGTTTGGTTTCAGTCACCCGTGTGCTGTCAGTCACTCAATGATGGCAGTATCTGCTCCAACAGCTCCGTCATGTTCATTTCCTGGAAGACTGCGGTCAACTCTGGTGACGACTCGCAGTTCTTCACCTCAAATCCCTGCAGACTGACAGAAAAACACGGAGAGACACCGTGAGAGCTGCAGTCATGAGATCATAACGCTGAGAGATCAGAAACTCTGCTACATCTGAGTCAGTTTGTCCGTGATCCTCACCGTTGTCCACTGGAGGGAGACGAAGGGCGTTCAATGAGAACCTTCATCATCCTCTCTTTGCATTTCCTCCCTGAAGAGTCCACGTCCACCTTCACTGTCTTCAAAAGGCGGCAAAACTCCTGAGAGACACGATTACAGTCAGACTTTTTAATGCAACTCAGAATTACATTTAAAGCCAATTTTACAAGAAAAAAAAACACAATTAATTCGGGTTGGAGACAATTTTGCTGAAATGTTTATTACATAAAGCATTTTTTGTCTCATGGCAGAGACGAGGGTCCAGAACTGGAAATATGTGGCATTTATTGGCGAGTTTTTTCGTGTTTCTCGCTCTGCATGTGGGATTTCACTGCCTCGATCCCCGTCGCCCAGAGTGCACTGGCCTGTGTCAGTTTCAGCCATGCTGCTAAATTTCAGCTGAATTGCAAATTTTCATTGAATTTGCAACATGTTGTCCAGGGTGCATGACAGCTAACGGAAAGTGGGTCCTCAGCTTTTTGGCTTTTTGTGTCCTGGATTGAAATAAAATGTTTGTTCCATTTTTTTCTGCATGATATTACTGTAAGAGGCTTTTTTTGTTTGTTTTCCAGTTATCAATTATTACCAATTATTTTATGATTTTGCAATGCAATTTCAGAAAAAATCCCAATTAATTAAATAAAACGTACTATGTCTTAGCATTTTTATTAATTTTAATTTTTGTTTTTTAGATTAATTTAGCACCTTAGCACTTTAAGGGATCCATTGGAAACCTGCTTTAAGGCTCTGGTTTGTCCATTTCCGTGTTGAAATGATCATTTGTACCCCCAATATTTCATTCTGCGGAGTTCTGTGTAACTTTTTTCTGTACTGAACCCCTTTGAAATACTTTTTCAGTCAAGTCCCCCCCCGACCAGCGCGAAACAAACCCAGCGCTGTGACATCAGTGTCCTTTAACAGCATTATAACTGAAAAACACTTTTTAAATTTGGGGGCTGCAACTCGTGGACGTAAATCCCATTCAAACATAATCTCTGTCACTTGTCTCCGTATTTTCAGCAGCATCGCTGCTACGCTTCAACCACGACTCCAAGTTTGTGTCTTGACGGCGGCGAGTGATTGATTGACAGGTGACGAGATTTGACAGTTTGGGTCAAACGATCCTGGTTTGGGCAGAGCCTGTTTTTTTTTAAGGATAGTGAAACTGAATATTGAGTATAAAATTCTAAAGTTTCTGAACTTAGTTATATTTTTACTGAATTTTTTATAATATAATAATTTTTTAGGAGTTATGCATGACTGCTGTTTTTTAAAATACTTTTTTTATCTCACGTACCCCCCGTGGAGAAACATTGATGTAAGACTTGCACACATTAAAGAAACATTTACTGTCAGTTAGAGAAAGAAATCCGACAGCGGCCTCTGGTGGTTTAATGTGATGCTTTGTTGAAGCGTCGATCCTCCCTCTGCAGCCTCGTGACTTCCTCCCTCGCTCTGAGAGCCGCTGTGACCTGAGCGTACACAGATCTCACTTTTTTGGGAGGAAAATTTGGCTTTGATCACAGCTTTCTGAACTCTTTAGCCTCTGCGCTGCATTTTATATCAGAGCTGCAATAATTAATCAACGTAAAATGAATTCATAACTATTCTGATTATCAATTAAGTCATTTTTTAATTTAAAAAAATCCAAAACTTCTTGTTTCAGCCTCTGAGATTTGCTGCTCTCGATGATCTCAACATTACATTAAGTTTAATATTTTTTCATTTTGGCTGACATGAATAGATGCATCGATTTGGGCTCCAGAGAACAGAGATGGAAATTTTAATTATTTCTGATGAAGAAAACAAATCTTGAAATTAATTGATTATGCAAATATTCTTTTACTGCTGCTGTATTTTCTATAGTTTTTATTTTGAGAGAGAGGGCTCTGTTCTTTTAGTTTAAAAGAAATGTGTTTATTCTGAAGTGATCATAGTCTCGTGATCGTGACATAAACGGCACATTTAACATGTTCTGCATGAATGAGTACATGCTGTCTGCAGGACATGCACACGCACACACACACACACACACACACACACACACATACACACACACACGTCCTGACTGTTAAGCATGATGATGGCATGTTAACACGCGTGTGCTGGCACCTTGATGTCGGGTCTGGCTCCCTGCAGAATAACCAGTATACTCCGTCCCAGTAACAACCTCCCAGTGAGCTGCAGCTGCTGGGTCCAGCGCTCCAGCAAACTGATGTAACGATTTCGAGATCTGATGTGGTCCAACGACAACACGGCCGTCCACTCCTCCTCTTTTTCTCCCTCTTTCACATCCTCCTCTCCGCCTCTGCAGCTCTCCGTCACCTCCACAGACTCCTGTTTATGACACGGATGTAAAATCACGAACTTATAAAAACGCGGTTCAATCACACCCGAAAACTTCAATTATTAACCCGAGCGATAATCTGCTTAACTCACTGAACTCAACATATATATGAGACGGGCTTTTAATTCCTGTCACACAAAACTGTTGCTCAGTAAAGATGGGAAATACAATCAAATTATTTATTTAACCCTTTGAAACCTGAGCAAATTGGTTTGGTTTCTGTCAAAATCATATGGGAAGAAGACAGTGAGCAACAAAAGAAAAAAAAAAAAGCAAGTAATTACTAAAAAGTACAAGAAAATTATCTGAAAATGAGTTTTAAATTTTGAAAAAGAAAAAGAAAGTTAAAAAACAAATTAGGCCAAGAAGAATGGAGGGAAACGTGTTTAAAATTATAACAATTCTGTTACATAATTTTAAATATGTAATATGTTTATTCCCTAGACATTTTTTTTTTAAACTATTTTCTAAATCTACTATTTTCTTGCAATTTGTGGAACATTTCTTACAAATTTGCTCATAACCTTATTTTCCATGTTTTTGAAAGAAAACACAAAAATGTGAGTTAAAAGGTTTAAATACTTGTGAAAGGTGTCTAAAAGCAGCAACCAAAGCACAAGAAAATCACCAGAAAAAATGCTTAAGTTAAACAAAAATAATTGCAAAGCTAGAAATGACCAAAAAATTATAATAATTCTGTAAAATAATTTAAAAAACATATTTATTTAAATATATTTAATATAATAAATTTTAGTTTTAAATATTTTTATCTTTATTTTATTTTTAAAGGAATATACTTTCCTGAGCTATTTTAAAAATGAGTGTTGTACATCGACTATCTTTTTTTTGCGTTTCTCTTGTTTACCATCACGGTTTCGGTAAAATTAAACTGAATGACTGAGTAGTGGAGAGTTAACATTGTGAGTAGTTTTGTCCATATTGACAAAAGTTTAAACATAAATACAGATTTGTGTGTGATCTCAGCAGCTAAACTAATATTATTTTCAGCAGGTCGCCAACAACCTGATTTTATACATCCAGATAAAAATGAGCTGCACCAGCCTGAGTCTCCAACTGAGACGCCTTTATTTGTCAAAATGTGCCGTATTGGGCGTTTATTTGAAGATTTTCGGCGTAAACGACAGCACGTTAATTTACCTGCAGCCACTCCACCAGCTGGTGAACCATCGGCTGCTCGGGTGGTAACGCTGCAGCTCGATCCAGCAGCTTCTGTCTGATGCTGAGACACTGAGTCCTGGAGAGACGGGCGGAGGAGACGGAGATGGCGGGGGGGACAGGAGGGGGTAACCGGGTGCAGGTGGAACAGCAGACTCACGTCCAGACTTCGTTGTCCTCCAGCTGAGCTGTTGATCTGGACCGTGAGTCCATCCTGAGCTGGAAGTCACAACGCAGCAGTGACAGGCAGATTTTAATTTAGGTTTTTGAGGTTTAGCATCGATATTTTTATTCGATAAATAACAAGTGAGAGAATTACATTTTTTAAAATTGTTATTTTAAATGTTGTGTCAGAAATATCTGAGTCCAGAGGATCAAAGAGGTTGTTGGTTTTTCAGGACAATAAAAATGAAAATCTTTCTGTCAATATATAAAATTAGAAATGTAACAAACTCCAACACAAAACTTTGCTTAAATGATTTTTAATCAAAACTGAGACTTTCAACATCAAATACAGCAAGTTTTTTATTAAATCAAGTGAAAAATTTAATAAAATGAATAAATTAAAATAGCTCTCTGAGGTTTTACAAAGTAAAACTTCCTCCCATGCTGACACTTTCTTTGCAATTTTTAATTAATTAATTTTATCAGTGATCATTAAATAAAATACCGATACAGATAATCAGCAAAATGCCAGATATCGGCCCCGATAATCGGCCAGGCTGACAGTCTGTCGACCCCTCTCAAATTTGGGGGCTTTAATGAGCCGAAAAAAAAAAGCCCGACCTTTTAACGGAAATGTTTCAGTTGTTGTATTCTGATGTCGGGATGCAAATACACCCTGAGGCCGTGTTTTTTTTTCCCTCAACATGACTGAATTACAAAACATGAGTCTGCCAACACTTTATTGTTTTTGTAGTAAAGAGTCATAGTTGTATCAAAGCTGAAGTGTTAACCCTTTAAAACCTGAAGCGAAGATGCCTTTTATAAAAATTGTATTTAAACTTGTGAGCACTGAACGGGTCGGTGCAATTTCCTTCAAAAACAGAAAAAAAGGAAATTAAAAAAAATTAAATTAAAAAAAGGAATAAAAAGATGATGACTATCATGATTAACATATAATGATGTGACAATTATTATAGCCTATTTATTTTCTTTTTTACTTTTACATTTTTGTGTTGTTTTTTTATTTCAGGTAATTTCTTGTACTTTTTTTAATATTGTTCATATTTTTTATATTTTTTATTGTTCGCTAATTTTGGGATCGTTTCGCCTTTCATTGCTCATTGCCGTCCTCCCACTTTTTTTTTTTTTTTTTTTTAAGAAATCGAGTCAGTTTGCTCGGGTTTGAAGGGTTAAACAGGCAAAGACTGAAACAATCTGAAACAAAACAAAACAAAGAAACAAAGAAATATTTTTTCACTTTGGTATCAAACTCGTTTCTGAATAGAAATAAGAAGAGACGCTTTATTTACTTAGAAAACGTGGTTTTATTTAAGCTTCTTGCTCTGTGTTTACATGTCAGTTAAAAACGTGTTTTTTCACAGAAATGTTGTTTTTAGAGAAAAGTTCAGACTCACCAGACTTCCGGATGAGCTCAAACTCTCCCTCTGCGCAGTAAATGGACTCTAACACAGAAACCTCCTCTACGGCGGCTTCAGACATCATTCACACGCAAACATCGCGGCGTCAAAGGTTACATTTCATCCAAATTTATGTTGTTTACTGTTACATCATCGTGAATTCACACGCGCTGTTATGTTGCTACACATGTCCGGACCTTATTGTCGTCCGGTACTTTCACCGACGTCATCAGTTCCGCATCGTTTCGTCGAAGATTTATTTACTTTTTTTTTTTTTTTTTTTTTTAACCCTTAGGGCCCCGCTTTAAAAATATTATACATCAATATTATTTATCCTAATCATAAACATCAAATATTCATTTTAACTTTGTTTTAAATACTTTTAACAAAGGTTAGAGTTAGGGAAAAAAACAATATTTTTACAATATTACATTGCACAGTAAATTTAATTTTTCGCTTTATTAATTATTTTATACACAAACAAAATGTGCTTTTTCAAAATCAAGCTTAAAAATATATACATTAATTATTTATCATAATCATAAGCATCACATATTAAATTTGACTTTGTTTAAATACTTTTTAAAAGGGTTAGGGTTAGGAAAAAAAAACACTATTTTTACAATATTACATGCACAGTAATTTTTATTATTATTATAGTCTAGGATATATCAATGATTAGTAGCAGCATTGATTGCGACAGTGCACTTAGTTAAACAGCATGTGTTTTCTCCACACACAATAACACACAAACAGGGCTTTTCCTCACCATGACGACCCATTTTTAGTTCTTGTTAATGGCTCATTATAACTGATCTATTAAGCATTAGTAAATCATGCATTAACCACAGATGAAGACATCAGTTACAGCTCTTTAAAATCATTTTAGTGCCACCACTTTAACTGTGTTTTTTGCAAAATGACACGAGGCCGGCTGCAGCAGCGCCATGCACGTTTTTAGGATTTTGGGACATTTCTGGATTTCAGGACTTTTGTAGGAGTTGAAGAAATTTCTAGATTTTTAGGACATTTCTAGGAATTTAGGATGTTTCAAAGATTTTTAAGACATTTTTAGGATTTTTTAGGACATTTCAAGGCTTCAAAGACATTTTGTAGGATTTCAAGACATTTCTGGGCTTTTAGGACAATTATGGGTTGTTAGGACATTTCTAGGATTTCAGGATGTTTCTGAGATTTTAGGACATTTTAAGATTTCTGGGCATTTCAAGAATATCAGGATATTTCTAGGATTTTACATATCTAGGTTTTCAGGATTTGCTAGATTTTAGGACATTTCCATGCTTTTAAGGTATTTTTCTAGGATTTCAAGATATTTCTGGACTTTTAGGACAATTCTAGGATTTTAAGACATTTATAAGATTTCAAGATATTTCTAGGATTTTAGGACATTTCTGGGATTTTAGGACATTTCTAGGCTTTTAAGGCATTTCTAGGATTTTAGGACATTTCTGGGATTTTAGGACATTTCTAGGCTTTTAAGGCATTTCTAGGATTTCAAGATATTTTGGACTAGGACAATTTTAGGACAATTCTAGGATTTTAAGACATTTATAGGATTTCAAGATATTTCTAGATTTTAGGACATTTCTGGGATTTTAGGACATTTCTAGGCTTTTAAGGCATTTCTAGGATTTCAAGATATTTCTGGACTTTTAGGACATTTCTGAGATTGTAGGACATTTCTAGGATTTTAAGGCATTTATAGGATTTCAAGATATATTTCTAGGATTTTAAGACATTTATGGGATATTTTAGGACATTTCTATTTTAGGACATTTCAGGATTTCAAGATATTTCTGGACTTTTAGGACATTTCTGAGATTGTAGGACATTTCTGGGATTTTAGGACATTTCTGGAATTTTAGGACATTTCTAGGATTTTAGGGCAATTCTTCTACGATTTTAAGGCATTTCTAGGATTTCAAGATATTTCTAGGATTTTATGACATTTCTGAGATTGTAGGACATTTCTCGGATTTTAGGACATTTCTGGGATTTTAGGGACATTTCTAGGATTTTAGGACGTTTCTAGATTGCTGGTCGATTTTCTAGTATTTTAGGATATTTCTAGGATTTTAGGACATTAGGGTCTTAGCTTAACCTCTCTTGGGGAGTGCGTGGGATCCTCCACTGGCACAGTTTTTGATAAACAAGCTTTATTTTGCACTCTTTTATGCACTCTGACACCTTATGTATACTAAAAAGTACAAAAACAGTTCCCGATGTGAATCACTTTATTTTTATTGTGAATTAGAAAATGTTTGGGGGCCGCCCAGCACCTTGTCGGGGGCCAGATTAGGCCCGCGGACCGTAAGTTGAGTATCGCTGCTGTAGTTTCATGTTTTTACCGTCCCGTCAGTCACCAGCAGGCCCGGGATCAGCCACACCCACCAGGAAGTGTCCGTGCAGTAACACCAGAGGCCACTATGAAGCCCATCATCCACAGTGTCCCGAAAAAGACGCAGTTTTTGAATTTTAAAAGCACTTTGAGAGCATCTAAAATCACACAACAACCCCGAAAAACACCTCCTTCTAAGAGTTTGGTGCCTATTTGCAAAGTTTTCCGCAGAGTGATTTTTTGATGCGAGAGCTGCTTTCTATGAATCTGCGAGGATGCTGCTGCAGCTCGGACCGTTTGCAGTCACTTTCTGCAGCTTTCTGCAGATCTGATCCGAGAAATGCAAAACTTTGGATGCACGCGTGCTGAAATTTCCTCCTCGCGAAGCTTCGGTGCTGGAGTTTTGAATCAGACTGATGATGCACAGCTCGCGTTGCTCCTCCTCGACACACTGCTGCTTGATTCAAGAGTGTAAAGCAACCGAAACCAAACTTTTTTTCTGCGAACTTTTTCTTTTTCATCCGAAGCAAAAGAGGAAAAAAAGAGAAGACGAGCCTGCTTACTGTCATAAAACGACACGGTTCCCTATTTTCTTCATTTGCGGTTGGAAATGTGTCAGCTGCCGACCGACAGGGGAGAAGTAAACAGTTTCTGGAGAGGATAAAGGGCGACGTCGAGTGATTTTTAGGCTGCTCAACTCTCACATAACGGATTTTGGTCCCTTTATCATGGAAGATGTGAGTAGTCTCTTCACTCCTCTGTGTGTGCTGCTTCGCCTTTTAGATGTCTTTGCAATGTAAATCAAGTTTTAAGTTTTTTTTAAGTGAAAACTGCACTTTGCATGTGATGTTTGTAAACTTAGGGAACAAAACAAATCTGCAAGGGCGCGACCAAGTTAATAGAGCAAAGTTTAGGGCCCATAGAAGAGGTGGCCGTGCGGGTTCAAACCGACTTTAACCGTGACACATGCACGAAAAAGAAGTTTATCCGAGATTATATAGCGATACCAGACTGTCTGTAACACTCATCTAGAGTCGACATTTTTTGGCACAAAGCACCTGCCCACCTGTCAATCTGTTTCATCAGCTTCTTTGGTCAGAATCCAGAAGACACTCAAATGGAGCGCAACGAACTCCGTTTAAAAAATCTGCCATTTTTATATTAGCGCTTCGTTTGGACGTACACACATAATATAAAAAAACAACAATTTTTTGACATTTTCTGAGTCAGATGAGTCCTCTTGTAAATTCGGCTCCATTACAATTATCATTCTGCGCATTTTAAAATAGCATTTTAAACATTTAGTGTTAAGTTATGCGTGTCTCATAACGGTTCATCTCAGCAGCGGAGGTTTTCGGTTATAACGTATCTAAGTGTTTGAGGTTTCACAAATAAAATATACTTGGGGGATTGAACCTTAGCCGAACTCACAATGACAAGTGAATGTGTCAGAAAAAGTGTTTAAAAAGTCCGTACATACGTTTACCTTTTAAAATGATAACCAACTAAATTGAGATTTACCGTATGTATAAACGATATTTGGCAGAGAGAACAGTGTCGTACCCACGAGTTTTGTATTGACTTGAAGTTTGGTGTGTGGCATTTGCATAAAAAACAAAACATTTTTATTCTAAAACACCAACGTAACATTTTTTGTTGACTGTGATGGTAATTTGGCATTTTGAGGAAGCCAACGTACGTGAAAAAGGAAGTCGTGTTACCTACAGCATGCAGGGAACTTGTTGCAAGCATTTTCACATATGTTGTACCCCGCCCTTTTATTGTAACACTGATCAGAAACTGTTAGATAAACTGCCTTCCTTTTTCCCCCATAATCTGATCATTAAATGCATTTTTTCTGCTTTTTAATTTAAAAAAAAAGCATACTTGAATAACTCTTCAGTCCAGACCATGAATGCTATAAAACTTTAAACAGCTTCAACACACATTTAAACCAGATGTAAGACTATGCAATCCCCTAATTCTTACATACATCAACCACCAACAACAGACTTCATCATTAACCCTTTGAAACCTGGATCGACATCAAATTCCCTGTGCTGCATTCAGATATGCCTTTCACAAGTATTTGGACCCTGAGCGAATTGGTTTTGGATCCTTTCAAAAACATGGAAAAAAAAGGCCACTCGCAAGAAATGTCCACAAATACAATATATTAGTAGATTTTAAAACTTTAAAACTTTTAAAATCTAAAAAATCTAGGAGGAAATGTGTAATGAACTACATTTATAATATATTCATAATGAGATATTTAAAATTATTTTACAGAATTATTAGAATTTTTTTAAGCATTTTTTCCCCCAGATCATTTCTTTCCTCTTTTTTTTAATTTTAATTTATTTTAGTAATATTCATGCCATTTTTTTTGTACATTTGGCTATATTCTTGCTTATTTTTGGTCATTGTTTTTTTTCTTTTTTTTTTTTGAAAGAAGGCAATATTCCCAGATTTAAAAGGGTTACATCTTAAGCATTTAGCTTAAGATGTAAGTCAAAAAAGCCCTGAAAGCGTAATAGCCACCCACACCAGACTCCATTTAAATAAACAGTAATTTTCACATGTATATAGCCAACATATTTTCACATCTAATTAGATGAATAATGAATTTATATTTCACAAAATCGGAGTTGGTGATTGCCGGAACAGTGAAAAGACGACCCCAGATAGTTTTTGTTTTAGTTTTGTGTTGTCTCTGTCGACTTTAAATGGCGCGTTTATTGCAATAATAAAATTGCTGATTATTTAAATGGAGTCTGGTGGGTTTGGCGATAGTGATGTTGAGGCTGTTTCTGCTTCAGAAAAATGGATCTTACCTTTGAACAAAAAGCTCTTTTTCTGCAGAGATCTTTTCAAATAATGTTGCCAAAAAGTTTGAGCCTGCCAGTTGCAAAAAACAGCACTTTTTTGTGGACATAAATTGATGATGCACAAATGCCCTGAGTGTTACACTGCAGCATGTTTCGCAGCTGCAGGCTGCAGCAGTCTCAGTCAATACTGGACCAATTTCAAAAACTATTCTTCCAATTAGTAACTTAGACACAAAAACATGGAAAATGGGGTCTGTGTTTAGAAATACGCAAGTTTTTATTTAAGGTCACCCTGAAATTTGAAAGAAATTGGTTAATTATTTTGATGATGTGAATTATTTGATAGGTACAGTAATTTCCAAAGTCAGTTTGTAGGCAGACAGAAGTTGCATTTCCATCCACCTGTTTTTAATGCACATTTCACATTTTGTGGAAAAACAAAAAATCGAAGTACCAAAAATTGGGAAGGAAAATTGAAATATTACAAAAAAAAGTCATAACGAGGTGGAAAGGTGGTGCATCGATAAAAAAGATGAATGTGCAGTAGAAACAGATTCAGACAATAAATGACGACACGGTCATGACGTCTTTGCCAGTTTTTCCTGAAAATCTGGAGAAATATGTCGTGCTCCAGTCAGCGGTGTGCCATGACATAAATACGTCCCAACACCTTTTTCAACCAATTTTGAAAAAGTAGAAAATTTTTGCTCAATATCTGCAGTGAATAGTTTATATTTCTTCCTCACTTTTATAATTTTGAAATATTTGTATTTTAAGTGCGGTGGAAACAAACGTGACGACACAGTCATGACGAACCATCTTTGCAGATTTCCTAAAAATTTGGAGAAATGTGACATGCTTCAGTCAGCGGTGAACCACAACATAAACACCTTTTTTAACCTCTTTTGAAAAGTAGAAAATGTATAGTGTATTTTCTCCACACAAAAAGTGAAATTCATTTTGACATTTGACTTTTATAGTTTTGAAACATATTTTTATTATATTATATATTATATTATATTATATTATATATTGTGCAGTGGACACAGATTCACACAGTCATGACTTTCCGTCTTTTCCAATTTCTTGAAAATTTGGAAAAATATGACGTGCTACAGTCAGTGGTGTGCCATGACAACCAAAAAAAAAAAACACCTTTTTTTCTTTTTTCTTTTTTTTTTACCTCTTTTGAAAAGTATAAAATGTGCTCTATAGCTGCAGTGTATTGTGTATTTTCTCCACACAAAAAGTGAAATTCATTTTGACCTTTTGAGTCATTTTGACTTTTGTGGTTGTGAAATATTTGTGGGTTGGATATTGTACTGAAAGTGCAGTGGAAACAAACGTGACGACACAGTCATGACGAACCATCTCTGCAGACTTCCTGAAAAGTATGATGTACTGCGACAAAAACACGTTTTTTTAGCCTCTTTTGAAAAAGCAAAAAAAATGTGCTCTATCTGCAGTGAAAAGTAGTTATTTTCTCCTCACAAAAAGTGAAATTGGTTTTGACTTTTAAGGCTGTTGTGGTTTGGATATTCTAATTTCAATGACTGGACAGATTGTTAGTTCGCGCTCGCTCGTCCGCCCTCTGACAGCTGCTCGGCTCTTATCTGTTTGTTTATTTTATTTTTTTATTGTCATTTTCTCATCTCCTCCTTTTCACATTTTGCCCTTTATCCTCTTTATCTTTCACCCCCGAAACCGCCGCGGCCCTGCCATGATGACCGTGCGTCTCAGCACCGTGAGTCATCCTTTATATCGCCATCCCTCTGACCCAGAGTGCAGCGTGTGACGTGTCTGTCTGACCCGCTGAGCAAAGAGGAAACAGACTGCTACATTATGTGTCAGGGCAGAAAACAATTAACCCTCTCTCATCATCGCGCTGCCATCCAGGCCTGCGCTGCACAATGGCTGCGTGTGTGTGCACATCGTCTTACTGGGGCGCCGCTGACGATTTTCTGGGAAAGTGCTTTGTGAGACAGAAAGTGCTCAGTAGTGAATGCATGAGAATGATTTGAGTCCTCGCGGAGACAAAAGATGAAGAAAAATGCTCTTTCGGGGGACATTTTCTTCTTACAGCACAAGGGGTTAATTTAGAGTCGACCTTTTGAAAACTATATGTCACTTTATCTGTGGTGCTCAGGCGCCTTTCACAGGGATTTAAACTTTTAAATACAAACTGGTTTGATTTATTTAAAAAAAACTTGGGGAGAAAAAGGTAATGAGCAACTTGGCGAGAAATTTTCTCCAAATTGTTAGAAATTAGTAGATATGGTTATTTTTAAAGCAAGGGAAATATGTCCAGAAAACTATTTTGTCAATATCATAATTATAAATTTAGAATTATTCTGCAGAATCATTCTCATTTGTAAGCACATTTTATAATTTTCTTGTTTTTGCTTTTTAGTTTCTTCTTTTTTATTTATTTTTTTTGTTTTTTTGGCTAATTTTTCTGGGGTTTTTTTTGTTGTTGTTGTTGTTTTTAAACCTGACCAAACTGGTTTGGTTCCTTTCGAAAACTAGGGGAAAAAAGGTAATGAGCAATTTGGCAAGAAATTTCCTCCAAATTGTAAGAAAATTAATAGATATAGAAGATTACTTTAAAAAAAAAAAGAAAGGGAAAATTTCCAGACAACTATTTTTATAATTACCATAATCAGATATTTTTAAATATTCTTAAGAGTTATTCTAATTTTGTAAACATTTTTTCAAGTACTTTTTTATTTGCTTTTTACTTACCTGTTTACATACCCGTTTTTTTTGTTTGTTTGTCTTTTTAGGGTATTTTCTTCTACTTTCTTTTTTTTTAAAATAGAAATCGCTTGCTTATTGTTGGTTAATTTCTTCTTATGTTTGTCATTGCCTTCTTCCCATGTTTTTGAAATAAATTTTACTCAAGTTTCAAAGGGCTATATCAAAACAGTGAAGTAATGCTGTTGCTTCTTTCTTTGATACTTCTCCATATTTTGCACTTTTTTTCTCTTTAATATCAGGACCTGTTTTTATACACAGTTGTTGCAAAGTGGGAAGTAAAAATCCTGTTCTTTTATCTGCATAGACAATATCAGGTGACAGTCTGAACATTTCCACAGCGGAGATTTGCATGAAATATCTGGTGAAAACATCAGTATAAACAGCACAAACCTGTGCACTAATCTACGACTCCACAGTGCATTTAAATAAGAAGCGTCCACTCACCGAGCGCCAAACCACGTGCACCAGTAATGAAGCGCCGATTTAGGCTGAGAGGTGCTTTAGTTACGCTGCTTTGCTTGTTTATATGATTGTGGCAGTTAAAAGAGACATTTATCACGTATTTATTAGACTGAAAGAGCAAAGAGAGTTTGTGTAACGAAAGAAGAAATTACTGTAAAAATTAGTTTGTAGAAAGTAGAAAAAAATTACCTTAAAATCAGTAACAAAAACAGAAATAAAAAGAAATTTAAAAAAAAAAACAAGGAAAACAAGACTTAAAAGTATAATAATTCTGTAACATGATTTTTAATATTTAGTTATGTTAACTATATATAGTTTTGAAAATCATTATTCCAGACCCGGATCTGCCCATTGTGACTTTTTGTTGATATATTTACGTGAAATACAATCAGACGTCAACACACAGTGTTTTATTCCGAAAATTAACCGAATGTTTTTAATGTTTTGTCGCCGTCTGACTTCCTGTGGAGCCGGACCGAACACGGATTCTGGTGGAAATCATTCGTTTCTTTTTGAACAGTTTATTAATCGTTGATGAAATGTTTGTGGCACAGGGGTGCAGTGGTTAGAAACCACCTGTTCGAACCTGCCCAGTGTCAGCGAGGTCTTTTTTTGGGTTACCAGCTTCTTCTTCACAGTCCAAAGACATGCAGGTTAACTGGCGACTCTACAGAGAGGCGAAGTTACGAGTCCATAAACACGGAAGTCCGTTAGCCTGTTAGCAAGTCTGGTTCGCGCGTCTTAAAGTCTGTGGGGTTTTTTTAACGGATGTTCAGTAAAATGCCTTAAATAAGGTCTGTGGTTAACACAGGCTAAAGATATTTACGCATTTTGTTCTGCGACATAAAATCCGTCCGCTTAAAACACGATTTTTGAACTTTTAAGGTTTTACTCGTCTTAAAAAGGTGGTTGCTAACACGTGGCTAAATGGGACTACAGTGTTTGTCTTTAGACGTCATCACAGCGACACAGAAACTCATTAAACCTGATCACGGCCTTTACAGCTTTACAGAGCACTCAAAGTTGTAGATTTATCTGTTTATGATATTTTTCGATTGTGTTTTAACGTGTTTTTACAGTGTTTGTAGTGGTGAAGTTTAAGTTGCGTGACCACGATGTAGTTCGTGTGTAGCCCAACAATAGCTTTTTACTTTTGACAATTTCATTTATGCTTCAACACACAAAAGTGGTGTTCATCTGTGAAGATCATCATGCTGAACAAAGCGTGTAAGTATCATAAACTTTTGTTCTCCACAGAGCTTATTTTTGGCAATAATCGAAAATCCCCTAAGGTTTGATGAGGGAACCGGTGCGACGTTCACTTCGTGGTTACCCTACAAAAAATGCATCATCCCTTCGCCACTCTGTTTGCCTGTCAGTGGATGTGGCGGGGGCGGTCGTCAGTGCGTACCCACCGCTCAGCCAGTGTCCGCCGGGACACACTTCAGTCCCCAGCAACCCTGAAAATGAAAACCGTCCATCAGCACTTCTCAAAACCGAAAACTGTTGCAATGTTGCTTATTACCAGCCGTGACAATGTCGCAACGGCTGGTAATTTTCACGCCGGGAGTCTGTGTGTGTGTCATCATGGTGAAATGTGGTCCTGGTGGCACATGTGGAGCAGGAAATACCACAGAAGTGGTTTTGAGTGTTTTGAGATTTATGTCTCCGTCTGTCTGTGGACAGATTTTGTTAAACGTGGGAGCGGCTGAGTATGAGGGATTTCTGGGAGCTGATAGTCCAGGATTTCACGGAGGAATTGTGGATTCAAAAGTTTTCGATGATCCGCTCAACTTTCTCAGAGTTATGTGATACAATAACAGCTCTTGTAGCTCCTGCTGCATCATGAGGGAGCCACTTCCTGAATGTCACAGCATCATGTGATCTAGAAAAGCCAAAAAAATGTTTCCATTGCAGTTTTGTGAAATATGGCTCTTTCAAATAGCCTGATATACCACCTCATTCAAGCGTAAAAACTCGAGAAATGGGAGGGTTTTTTGTAGAAATTGAGTAGGAATGCACAATAATTTTTGACCTGATAACGGGACTTATGTTGTCATACCGATAATTCAGATAATTGAATTTTGAGCCAATAAATAGAGCCGATGATAATAAGCATAAATGCTTTGAAAATCGCCCGTGTTGCCCATGGTTTCGCTCCGCCAGCACTGCACACTGCATTATGCTGCGCGTGACGTCATACTAATGCTAGATCAGTCGAAAATGTGTTAAAATATTTTCTGCCATCTATTCGTCAGTGTTTTATCTGCAGACTAAGCAGCCGAAGGCTTTTGGTTTTATAAAAGCTTTTATATTCTTATTGCGTGATACAATTTACAGTTACTCTAATTTGACAGATTATCAGAGCATTTTATTAAAAAACAAAAATTTTTAAGAGTCACAACTGTTGTTTTTGTTGTGTTGGTTGTAGTAATGTCAGTTTTATTTGGTTAAGTCAGAGCTATAATGTTAAATTCATCTGTACTCGTCGCAGCCTTTCATAAAAACCAATAAAAAGAAATTATCGGTATCTTAGCGGCAATGAGAAGCTGGAAATTACGGGTTTTCGATATCAGTTGAAATAATCCTAATAATCGTGTATCACTAACATAACCATGTTTCTATTAGGCGTATTTTATATTATATTTTATATTCCTAATTTAAATTTGCTCAATTTAAGGGTCAATGAAAACCTGCCTTATAGAAACTAGAACTGAAACAAATAGTCAATTATCTGATGAATTTCGATTATTTTGATATTTGGTCAATCTAATTGTATCTGATGTGATATAAAAGTAATTAATCAAGAAGAAGCACCAAATATTTTCAGGTTTTGGTGTCTCTAATGTGAGGATATGCTGCGCTTCTTATTGTTGTAAATTAAATATCTTTGTGGTTTTGGACAAAAAAGACACTTAATGACACATCAGCATTGAAAATAATCATAATTGCATATTTTATGGGAACTACAATTTCCTATTGGCACCTTATTTTTGTAGTTGGTGTTATTTTAACATTTGTAAGTTCAGAATAAAGGCTGTGCTGTTCAGCTTTATGGTGAAAGGAAGAATGCAGCTTTTACGTGTGCATGAATGTTCACACGACAGCAGTTTAAAAACAGATTTCCTCTTCGCCTGAAGTGATCGATCTATAATTAAACCCCCGCTGCTTCACTCTCGTCCCACCATCAGACGAGACTTCCCTTTTCTGGACTTTAATGTGACGACTAACCACACTGTTATGTGCAAAGCTGTTTGAAAATTGGTGAAGTTTCCCTTTAGTAACTAATTATAAGGATTTCCATACTGACAGAGAGTATGCTATGTGACAGTAAATTAAAGAGCTCAACTTATATTTATGTCAGTACTTTTATCTTATTGTTAGCAAACATATGAGAGCTTTTGGGCCCATCTGTGGTCTGATGGGTAGAACAGAGGCCGTATTGTCTTTCGGCATAAAAGCATGCAGTAAAGCTTCAGTGTAAATCACGTCAGAAAGCATACATTGTGCACAGTGACTGACTCGCTCGAGAATCCCAGTGCAACACCGAGCAACCAGGACGTCTGTTTCTGATGGTCGGCTGTGGACGTCCCTGCAGCTTTGTGTCATTTCTTGCTGCACATTTGGCCGTAACAACACTGGCAGCAACGGCACCAAACAGAAAGAGCATCCTCACAATGAAGTAGATCATTTTTGACAGTTTTTAAGACAAAAATCTAGAATCAGAGAGAATCGTGTAGCTTTTGTCAGGCAGAAGTGATGACGTCACTGAATAATTTATTTAAGGCTAACACGGTTTGTACAGTCATTAAAAAACCCAGGAAAGTCGTGGAATTTGTAAATAGTAATTTTCAAGCCTGGAAAAGTTTTGGAGATCTAAATATACCCTGAAAGATTTGGAAAAATCATGGAAATCTGTTTCACAAATGATAATAATCATCGTCATCGCCTTAATAATAATGACAATAATGGCAATAATAACATTAATAATCATAATCATCATCATCATTTCTAGAGAACTTTTCAAGGTACTCGGAGACTCTACATAATTTAAAAAAGAGTACACTAAAATACGCACAGCATTATGTCACATTACATCTACACAAACCTGAATAATAACACGATGTGTCTAGGGGCCGGCGGAGATTGAAAATCCAGAATAATCCAGATAGATCCAGAAGATCCACATTATCCAGAAGATAATGCGCTTTTAGATTATTTTTTTTCATAAATCACAAAAAACAACAACGAAAAAAATCAACAAAAAGTATTTTCTTCAAAAATGGCTAAAAAATAATGTTTTCTTTAAAAATTGTCAAAAATTAAAATAAAAAAAAATAAAAAATGTTTTTTTAATTAAAAAATATATGTATTTTATTGAAAAATGCAAAAAAAAATTGCAAAAAAAGTCAGCAGTAATAAAACAGCAAAATACAACAGTCCCTTAGTTATATTTAAATATTCAGTTCTAATCCTGATCTGAATTTATTATTTTTAAGATAACATATATTTTAAAACCTATTATATATGCTGAGAAAGAACAGATAAGGAGTATAGATGGTCGTTTCAGTGAATGTGTGGTCTTGACTTTGCCATTGAAATGTCATGAAACTTTATTGGTAAAAATATGTCCAAACTCAGCGCTAAAAACTTGTGAATCACGCCAGCAAAACAGTCTAAACTTTCCAGCCCTGCTGTCGTCTCCCAGCTCCAGGCGTGACGGGTTAGTGGGTGTAAAGTGTGAGCTCCGGCGAGGCTCGTGGTGACTTCAAGCTGGGCAGGTCAGCGTGAAAATCAATGAATGCCAGATGCTCCCTGACCGAAAACTTCATCAGAAACACATGTCTGCTAAGGTGTGCCGCTTCCACAAAACGCTGCGCTCTTTTTTTCTCTCTGCCTCTTGTAAGACTCAGTTCGCATGAGGTACCTTCAGCACGCTGTAATTTTACCGCTGCATTACCTGCACATTATTTGACTCTGCACAATGTGAGGTGACGCTTTTGAGCTTCCCACAACACCGCAGAAAGGACAGCTTATAGATTGCACAAACTCGTGTGGGCAGTTTGGGTAAAACTTACGGTTAGGTGTGTGTTTCGGTGCAGAGCAGACTTCCTGTGTGAGTCCAGAATTGGAGGTGTTTAATGATATCACAGTGCAGAGCTATAGCAGTCAGCTGAGGCCTGAGTAATGGAAACCTCTCACTGCTGCTCTGTTGCAAGAGTTTGACGCGCTCCACCTCGCCATGAGTTTTTTCCACGCTCAGAGGCGTGCCGAGGCCTCTCTGTCTTTTTGTCATGAACTTATCGCTCTATTTTAGTAGCTTTACAAAGTTTAATTTTGCCCTCCTCGCTCTCTGTCTGGCACGTCTCTCCTCTCCGCCCGCCTGGCGTTCCTTTCTTCACAGCTGCACTGCTGTTTACCGAGTGGAGAAGCACTTGCCGTCACAGTGAAAGTGGAAAAACAGTGAGATGACCTCCCACCTAATCCCAAAAAAGAAAAAACAAAAAGATATCCTGTGGAAGTTCCTCCAACAGAAACAAAGGCTGTGAATTCTGCAGACACCTGCAACTCAGTTACTGTTTTTATCACTGAGTGGATCTGCATCTTATGCTTATTCTGCAAGTATAAATATAAATACATATATTTATATATGCACAAGTTTATATTTCATGGAGGTCGGCAGCAGATACAATAGAGCACTGTAGGGATCACGTCTTTTTGTAGACCTACACGGAGGTTATCTAGTCCATATTTCCTCGAAAAAAAAAGCCTACAGGATTTTTTCATTTAATTATTCAACATAAAGACCACACACACAATATATAACATAAAGGAGATTTTCACAATAAATTCACGTACTTATATTTTTGAGCTTTTCCTGTCCATCCTCAACACTACTAAGTACATATTTAGTACTTTACAAGAAAGTACTCATTAATTCGGCACACACACGTCCCGATTTGCTGTTTACAGTGTAAAGAAAGAGCACAAGAAACGTAATATAATAATAAAATGTAAACTAAAGTTAAAAACAAAACAGAAAGAGAAACATACAGTTAAAAAAATGTTTCTGTTGGATTTTGGATCATTGCAGAAAAAAAGTAAATTAATAAATATGTACTTTTTTTGTTCAGCAAGATCATCCTCACAAACACCACTTTTCTGATTTTTGATGCGTTAATACAATCGCCAAATGTAAAATACGAATAAACTGCAGTACAGCTGCACAACTTCAGTTTCACCACCACGACACCACTGTGAAGCTTTGCTCAGGGTGAGGATGTCTTCTGTCGTCTCGTTTAGCCACAAAGAGACGGAGTCGTCCCAGTTTTAAAAAAAATCTTGTGCGTCATTAGGCAGGTTTCCATCACAGATTTGTGCAAAACTTAAGCCATATTTACAAAATGTCAATAAAACGCTGTTGTGTGATGTTCTGCGACTTCTCCCAAGAAGCACGGCGATGGATGTTCAAAACATTAGCAGCTTTATTTCTATTGCAGCCAAAAAAATAACCGTCATTATTTCCAATGAAAGGCGACGTAGGCGTGTTATGTGAGCAATAATGGAAAGACCAGCTGCTTATATGTGGGAGCGGCGACGTATGAGGGATTTCACAGAGGAATTGTGGATTCAAAACTTCAGATGATCCGCTCAACTTTCTCAGAGTTGTGTGATGCGATAACAGCTCCTGTAGCTCCTGCTGCATCATGCACACAGCCGTAGCATCATGTGACCTGGAAAAGCAAAAAAAGTTTTGCCAAATATTGCTTTTTGGAATTGCATGAAATACCATCTCATGCAAGAGTAAAAACTTTTTTGCGATAAAAGACAGTTTTGTCAAAACTGACATGTTTACATAAGGCGTATTTTATATTTGCAATTTCAGTTTGCTCATTTTTAGGGTTAATGGAAACCTGCTTTGTGTGTTTCTTTTTTCATCGCTCCGTAAATGCATGTAAAACCCTCCGTCAGCATTTCATTGTACTCGTACAGTGACAACAAAGATATCTTAAAAAATAAAATAGAATAGGTGGGAAAAAAGAAAATAAAAAAAGTTGAGAGGCAACGACAAAACTCCTTTTTTAACATTTGACGTTTTTAAATCTTTTTCTTGCATATTTCCTCATTCCCAGAACACGCTGGCATGTTTCTGTAAGTGTGCCACACGTACTGGATGAACACAGCAGCACTCTGAGCCATTTTCGTTATGGATGTAAAGTGTTTCAATTCCCTTTTATTTTGTTCACAGTTTCATTATTAATCACACAAAGCGCGTGTGTGTTTTGTGTTGCCTAGCAGCCGCTGCTATCTTCACTTTGAGCCGCTCTGCAAACAGAAGTGACATGTTTTCGTCTACTTCTGCCCATATGTGGACAACAAGTGATGACTAAATGTGTGGGGAGCAAATCAGAGAAGCACAGAGTAGAAACTGTCCGGAGGCGTTAAAGTGAGAGGTGAGGTGTGTCAGAAAGAGGGCAGAAATGAAAAAGCCTCATAAGAAGTGAGAGCTGCTGCTCTTTAAACGCCTCAGCAGAGTTCACCACCAAACTGTTTTTGCAGAAACGCCGCGCTGTTTACAGAGCTCGCTCTGAGCTGAAAGTGATCGCACAGCCACATTTCTTTAAACATCACCGGAGCACAGAACTGGGAGTGGTTGGAAGAAATACTGAAATGTTTTTTGTTTAACCCTTTGAAACTGAAAAAAGCGGCTTGATATTTGGAAAGACAGTGACCAGCAACATAACAAGAAATTGCCTAAAAATTACCTAAAAAATTAGTTTAAAAAAAAAATTATATCTAAAGAAAATCACTGGAAAAAAATAAGCAAAATATGAAAAAAAGAAAGAAAAAAAAATCAAATGCATAATTAAGAGAATTATAAATTTAGTTTTCTGGACTTTTTTTTTTTTTTTAAATCCAACTAAATTAGATAATTTCCTCGTCACCTTTTTTGATTTTTTTTTTTTTTTAATGCAGTTTGCAGGACATTTCTCATCAGGTTGCACATTATTTTTTTCCTGTGTTTTTACAAGAAATCAAGCCAATTTCCTGAGATTTTAGAGGTTTTTATACCAGTGAAAAGGGGTCTGATTGCAGCACAAAAATGTTGACAGTCGGCTCTCCGCTCGTACACTCGTGTGTGTGTTTTGAGTGTGATTTCCTTCCTCTGTCATTGCAGGGTGCGAAAGAGGACCCAGCCCAGAATAAAGAGCCAAAGTTCCTGGGTAAGGCTGGCTGGGTGAAGAAAGCCCACGGCAAACTGGTGGCGAGCTACAAGGACCGCTACATCCACGTGGAGAGGACGGAGATTGTGGTGTATGAAAATGAGGTACGCCACATATTTCTGCAGCACGTTTTTACTCTGCAGCACGGCCACCAAGTTTCAACATGTGACTGTAAGATGTCATGTAACTGTTGGAAGATCATGTTACTCTGTTTGTTTTCACGTCATTGTCACAACATTATTCTGAATATCCGATAAATCTGGATGCACAGACAACACAGTGAGAAGTTTGCTGGGTTTTCTCCCTGCAGGGTTTGTTGACGTTAATAAAGAGCTAAAATAATCATTTTTATTGTTATAATCTGTTAAACCAAGAGAAGCAACGACATAACGCTAATCCTTTCTTCCTTCACTGGTTTACCTGTGATTCACATTTGATTTGAATATTTTAAGATGACTCGCTAACTTCACCTGAGCCCGATCGCTGCCTGAGGTCCTCCACAAAGCCCAGAATTCACTTTTATGGTTTAGCCTTTTCTTAACCCTCAGGAACCTGCATCCACACCAGTTTTCTTGTGTTACGTTCAGACACCTTTCACATGCTATTTAACCCTTTAAAACCAGAGTAAACTGGTTTAAATGTCCCACAAATTGCTGTAAAATTAGTGAAATGTGATGAGAAGATTACAGGAAAATAGTTTTAAAAAAGAAGGGAGGATTATCAGAAAATCATCCAAAATTATTGAAAAATCTTATAATTATGATAATTTTATATTTGAAATCATGAAAAATTATTTTTATTTAATTTTCTGCCACTTTCTTTTTTATTTGTTTGCTTTTTACTTTTTTTCAGGAAATTTTTTTGTACTTTTTTTTTTTTTTTTTTTTTTTTACTAACTTTTTGCTAACTTTTGGGCCATGTCTTCTTAAGTTGCTCCTTCTTACCATTATGTTTGAAAGAAATTAAACAAAGTTCCTGAGGTTTCAAAGGGCTAACTAGTATTATTTTACTTTGTTGTATATCTTGTACACATTGTTTTTAGCTTTTTTTTAAAGGTTCTGTAGAAATAAAGTTGTTATTATTGGTATTGCTTTTATTAATTTGAATAACAGATCTGCAGCTAATTTATCCGTAATCTCGTGTTGCAGGACCTGCAGAACTGCTTAGAGAGGTTTGACCTGGAAAACTACGATCAATGTCATGAATTAAAGAGCCCCTTCAAGAGGAAGCACAGACTGATATTGATTCGATCACCCAAGACTGGAAATAAGGTGAGCGGACGGATGGTTGTTTGTGTCGAAGCTTTGGTGAAAGATGAAATAATGCAGCGTGTTAGTCTAGTTTTAGTCGCACTTACACAATAATTCAACTTTATCTACCATCATGTAAAGACACTGTGTGTTTTAACGGGTGAAAGCGAGCAGATCCAGCAAGGTAGTGACTTGTAGTTTACAGAAGATCTGAATCTATTAGATGTGAGAGGTGTGACTACTGTACTTCTTTAAATTTTCGGAGGGTTTTTTTATACCCTTTTTGATACCATTAGTCATAATTATTTTGCAGCAATTTATCTGAAGCGAATAGATAAGATAAACATTGTGTCATTTTGACACGAAATTTGAAAGATCAGTGTCAAAATTTTTGCATATCTGCAATATCTGCGTTACACTTCTTTTTTTCAATTAACCTATAATTTGTACAATATGTGCAGTTCTCTTCCAGGTGTAAAATCCCAAACTATTTCTAACCCTGCACATTAAAAGTATCAAACTTAATAATAATAACAATAACAACAACAACAACAACAATGATAATAATGATAATAATAATAATAATAATAATAATAATAATAATAATAATAATAATAATAATAATAATAATAATAATAATAATAATAATAATAATAATTATAATAAAGATAATAATAACAAAATAATAATGATGATGATGATGATAACTTTTAAAAACTGAGTTTACAAAGTGCTTTGACAAACAAGGCAAAGCAGAGGCAAGACGGGTTTCTTTCAGAAGTTTAACTATAAGAGCCAAAAATAATGCTGAATTTAGGCCGAAACCAAAGAGAAACGACGACAGAACAGAAATAACAATAACAACCTAAACCAAAAAGAGCAAATACAATTCAAAGAATATGAGCAGTAAACACAGAATTAATAGCATAACACTTTTAAGACAGAATAAAAGAATTAATTAAGACAAGTTAAAATAGATGACATTGCATAAAAGCAAGTTTATAAAAATGGGTTTTAAGACGTGATTTTGATAAAGTCGCTGATTCTAAAAGCGTCTGTTTGGCTATTACTTCCTCTCCGCAATGCAACGATGCAAAGGACCAACACTAAAACCTAGAGAAGCTCTACGTACATACCCTAAAAAGTGGAATGAAGGAAATGAAACTGACACATTTAGAGTTGAATGTCAATAGCAGAGGACAACATGCACTGACCACAAATGCAGAACTAAAGCCTGTTTATCTGAACCGTCGGTGAGTTTAAAAACAGTCGCACTATGATCGAGTGACAGAGAAAATTTAAACTCTGTTGTAGTTTCGACATGCCGTGTCACAGAAAAAACAACAAAAAAAAATGCGTTTGAACCCTGACGCAGAAGGTGACAGGATGTGTACAAAATCTGATATCTGAAAACAGATGATGAAATTCGTGAAGTTTAGTCATGGTTCAACAAGACTGATAAAAACGAGAAGATCATCGTCCGCTAGTTTCATGTTATTAGAAAATGACTCCTGACAAAAAAGTGAGTTAGAGCACTTTCACTTTTCTGCTTTAAAGCTCCACTAATCAATATGTTGCATGTATGCATGAAAAATAATACCGTCCTCTCAGCAACAAGAAACACACAACACACGTAACGTAACACACACACGTTCAGATGATTACTGAGATGATTTCACTCACTCCTTTTCCACACGCAACAACAAGCGCAACAGGCGAGGACGGTCTGTTCTGCGGACAATTACGCACACACCGGCCCCTAAACCTTGCATTTTAAACCATGTGTCACACACACACACACACACACACACACACACACACACACAAAATGAGAGAGAGAGATTGATTTGATGGATGTAAATATATTTAAAGTCACTCTCCGGCAGGTGGAGGAAGCTCCTCCCTGTCCTGTTGCTCCTCAGGTGTGGATGAAAAGTTATCCAACATGTTTCCGGCACATTTTCACGGTTTTCAACGGTCCATTTTCACATTTCAGTTTCCCAACTTAAATTTGGTTAGCTACAAGCTAGTTTTGATGGTAGCAGTAAATGTTAGTTGGTGAAGTCGCGCCCGCGCACAAGTGACGTCAGTGACGCGACGTGTCCGAGCTTTCCCGCTGATCTCAAGTCAGCGATAACCTGACATTGATTACCAACCAGGAAATTCAATGGGTGAAGGGCGATTCTACTCCTGAACTGGGATCAGTTTAATCCCAACACTGCATCACGCTGTTAGGATGCGGAGGCGCTGTCGGAGCTTGTTAGCGGGGAGAGCAGAGCGTACGGACAAACATACATGACAATTAAAGGTATGGCTAATGTTTTCAGATGTAACCCCTTTTTAACCATTTGAAAACCAAACAATTGTCTTGATTTTTATGGAAAACATTGGGAACAACAGCATCGATCAATTTGGCAAGAAATTAGCTGAAAACTACATTATTATTATATTACATTATATATATATATATATATATATATATATATATATATATATATATATATATATATATATATATATTATATATATATATACTTTTTGCCCAGCATCTTTTAGGTCATTTTCTTGATTGTTTTCTGTTTTTTACTTTTTTTTGTTTGTTTTGCTTATTTTCAGATTATTTTCTTGTGCATTTTCTATTTATTTATTTTAATATTTAGTTATTTTAATTTTAAAAAAATATATATATTATTTATTTTATTTATTATTTATTTATTTTTTTTTGCAATTTTGGGGCCGTGTCTTGTTATATTGCTCGTTGACTAACTGCAACAGATAACAATTGAATTTATTTTGCAATATAATTACATGTAGCTAGTTACTTCCTGACACTGGCAAAAAAACAGGTAAAAACAGTTAAAGTTTTCTGACACGTTCTCTGTAAAACAAAAAGGTGATGATATCTGTGAGGATGCGGACATGCTGAAACACAAACCTTTTCGGTGCTCAGGAAATCTTCAGCGCAGTTTCAATTAGGCTGCGGGCTGTCAGGAGCTGTTGTCACTTCCTCTTTGAGGTCAGCTTTTATTTTTGGGCACTGGCTCTGACAAACTGAGTGAAAAGTTTTTAAATACTAATTATATATCCAGGGTAGTTTTAACGAGCCCACATGCTGTTGTACACTCTCATATAATGTCTGCGGAAACTCACCACAGCATTACCTGTTTACATCTCCACCAGAGCAGCTGGAGGCCTCCTCGGCACTTTATAATGAGACGCATTTCAATAACCCGTCTTTCAGTCTGAGGTCTGAAGCCTCTCTAACCTTTTACACCGCTGCTGCTCCCACACAGTGTTGCAGAACGGTTTCCATTTACTGAAAATGAAGAAATACTCTGTGGCACCAAGAGCCCTTGTTCAGAGCTGAGGTTGGTATCAAACCTCAGAGGATAAAAGGTAGATTTCTTCGCCATTTTTTTAAACAAATTTTGCGAAATGAAATTAAAATTTGTCTTCGATCCCGATACATCTTTGGAGTTGAAGGATGAGTTGATTAAATCAGCAGCTGCTTTGAAAATTGCTGTTGATGGCATCATACAATTTCTGCAGTGCATTTTTTGAATTTACTTCGGAGGTTTGTGTCCTGTCAGCTCTGAACAAGCCCCGCCCATCTGGTGCAACAGCTTGAATCGGGATGCTAAGGGTTAAACATGTCTCTGTGCAGATGTGCATCCCTGGTTCGAGTCCAGCTGGGGGTCTTTGTTGCATCTTTCTCCCTCATTTCCTGTCGTACTTGTTAAAATTGCAAAAAAAAAACAACCCAAAAACTTAAGAAAAGTAGCATTAAAAAATGTCATGTACAAGTAGTGAATTTTGCTGATGTAGAGAGAGACTCGTGTCACGACTTTGCCAACTCTGCAACTTGAACAGCTGCCATGACAGCGAGGGAGGTGTTTATATGTGCAATGCTACAATGTGGACGTGTGTGTGTGTGTGTGTGTGTGTGTGTGTGTGAGAGAGAGAGAGACAGAGAGAGAGAGCACTAAGCATATTACTTCACAGACACACAGTATTGCAGTATTGCTCTCGTGTCTTGCATTTGTGTCACTTTTTCCCCCCGGTCTGACTGCTGTGACCAGGCCGAGCAGTGAGTCACACACCAGCCTGCAGACCTCAGCGTCCTCCTGGACTTTAGCTCTGCGTGGACATACTGCTGTCTTTGTTGATTTGAAACATTTCAAACATTTTCTTTTATTTTTCGTGTCTTGCACACAATGTGCCCAACCCTAATGGGTTTATAAGAGCTGCAGTCAAAATAATGAATTACATTTCATTTCATTACAAAGATTAAAAGTGACTCAGCTCGGTCTTAAATAAAATATTCTGCCTTCTTTCACAAACTTGAAGAAAATCTGAAACAAAAAAAGTTCCCATCCTGAAGCAAGATCAAGATTTCATAATCGACCAACCAAAAGAAGTCGGCATGAATTGACGAAATTTTAGTAAAAAAGTATATTTCTCAGTCATAATGAACAACAAAACAAAAAGTGAACCTCATCGTCATTATCGAAATGTGAAATCTGTGAGTTCAGGTAAGCACAGGTGCTTCAGTGGCCGAGCAGCAATTAAAAAAAAAGATGCTGCAAAAATCACTCTGATCAGAGTCCAGATATCAAGACCAAGTGTTTTGGTATTAATTGTCTGTCATTTTCTAAAGAAATAAAAAGGGATATGCTGTTTCATAAAGATTTTTTGCAAGTTAAGATATCATCATTCAGCATTTTTAAACAGTCCCCTGTTTGTTAAACTCCGGGCTCCCGACTCTGTTGGTAGTTTGTAGTCTATTGTGGTGTTTCAGAGTGAATGAAGTGGCTGAGTCTGACCAGGATGTGAACAGCTTCTTGGCTGCCTCGTGGTTTCTCCGGGGTAACCCTCTTCAGCTCGGGCTCTGCACGGCTCAACGATGCCAGAAAGATTTTGTTAAAGCAGCAGCAGTGTGTCTCACAACCAATCACCTGCGGCTGCTTTTCACAGTGAAGATACTCAAAGTTTCGCTTGTATCAGGCCCAGACTGCTCTGAATGGGGGGCAGTCAGAAATGTTGATATAAGTTAATGTTTAGGAGAGTTTCCTAAACTGTTTTATCTTTTCATCAACAGCTTTTAGATAAACAAGCTCAGTTTTGCGCCGTTTTATACACTAATGGCAGTGATACTCAACTAATGGCCCGTGGGCCAAATCTGGCTCCCGATAAGGTGCCAGGTGGCCAGCCAACCATTTTCTAAATCACAATCACACTGGGAATTGTTTTGTCCTTTTAGCATACATAACCTACCAGGGTGCATGAAACAGGATCAAAACAGAGCTTTTTTTTCTTTTTTTAAAAAAAAAGGGCCAGTGGAGGATCCTCAGCAACCCCCGACAGAGGTCCTTGCTAAGACCCTAATGTCCTAAATTCCTAGAAATGTCCATAAATCCTAGAAATGTCCCTAAACATCCGAAAATCTTAGAAATGTCCTAAAATCTGAGAAATGTTCTAAAGCTCTCAAAACATCCTAAAATCCTAGAAATGCCCTTAAATCCTAGAAATGTCCTTAAATCTTAAAAATGTGTGGACAAGTTGTGTATCCTTGCTTTAGTGACAAAAAATGCTCAAAATGAGAATTTTCGGTTCTTCTAATGTAAAAGAAAGAAAGAAAGAAATTTCAGAAAAAGGAAAAGACTCTACATTAAATCCGTGCATCATTTGTTCATTTGATTTTTAATTTAATAATCCAAAATTGGAAAATTAAAAATTGGTTTTGTCATTATTTGTGTATGAATCAGATACCTACAATGGAGGATGTTAAAGACAGTTTTTTTGTTGTTATATTTCGAGAATAAAATCATAATATTAAGAGAATTAAGTCGGGATTATGAAAATAAACTTGGAGTTTTATGAGAATAAGGTTACAGATTTACAAGAAAAAAAGTCATAATTTTACAAGAATAAAGTTGGGATTTTATGAGTTAAGTTGTAATTTTACTCAAAAAAAGTCTTAATGAAACAAGAAAAGAGATATTATATTACAGAAATAAACATATTGCCAGCAAACTATAAAACAGGTGAGAGGCCAGGCAGCCTCCGTGCATAAATTAAATATCAAAATAATAATAATATGTGATATAATATCATTTTTTCATTTCCTATTTTTGATCCGAGCATAAAATCCAAAAACAAACCGTCATTTATTTTTTGGTATCTGATTCATAAACCAATAATTAAAATACTTTTTTTTTAAAATTTTTATTTTCCAATTTTGGATTTCATATTGAATATTGAATGTCTTGAATTTACAGCTGACTCGAGTCACATTTCTCTGCCGACAGGTTCACGATGTGAAGCTCCAGGCTCAGACTGCGGAGGAGAAGGAGGCCTGGATCAAAGCTCTGCTAGACGGCATCAATCGAGCAAAGAACAAAATCTTTGATGAGGTACACATCTCTGTCATTTCAGAGTTTTATTCACCTTTTTTAAGCTCAGGTGGACTCAGTGGAAAAGGTATTTTTTTGGTCAGTGTATTTTTTGGTGTTTGGATTTTCCCTTCCAGAAACAGAAATGAAAAAAACAAAAACAAATAGTTATTTTATTTCTGTTTCAAAATCCAAAAATGAATAATGGGGTCAGAAATGAATATACAGAAAAAAAGAGCCACTAAATTTGCTCTTTCAAAAAAATTATAAAAAATAGAAAAATACCAAGAAAACAAAAATAATAGTAATAATTTAAAAATAAAAGCAGTTGTATTTTCATTTTCTGAAACTGGAAGTTTCATACACACACACAAAAAACCCAAAAACATTATTCAGTGCACCAAAATAGTCAGTGAAAGAAGTGAAAACTAAACTTATTGTTATAATCAGTTTTAACTAGCACTGTCATAGCTATATTATGATATAATTTTGGACTTGTCAAAACAAGGTCTTTAATCTACCGAAATCTCTGCGTGTTTGTCAGGAAATTGATTATTTTATTTATTTTTTAATATTTATTTTTTATTCTC